>NW_023460506.1:0-35778 GCF_013731165.1 Rhagoletis pomonella | reverse complement strand
AGTAAATATATACACACAAAAACAAAGACACCAAACAAACCAACCAAATACGAAAATCCGTAGACATTCTTAGACTGCAGCGAATGCAGCGCACAAGCACACACATGAACGCACTGAAAACGCACACTCACCGATCACTACCCACTACTCACTCGCCAAATTTTTTGCTTCGTACACTTCCTTGAAGTATAGCAAGCAACTCATCTAATATGCCATATATTGCCCCATATCATAGTACAATGGTTTCGAACAATTGTGTATCAACTTCACCAATGAGAAATTACAACAATTCTTCAACCATCACATGTTCGTCTTGGAACAAGAAGAATACAAGAAAGAGGGTATCAATTGGGACTTTATTGATTTCGGTATGGATTTGCTAGCTTGTATCGATCTCATTGAAAAGGTGCTTATTCCAAAAGAAGAAAAAATAACAATAATAATGAAGAATTGAGTAACTAATTGTGTAACTTAGATGTGTGACGGATTAAGACTTGTTTGTCACTTTGTTTTTGTTTTTTGTCTAAACGCTATACAATTAGCATAGAAATTTCTTGTTCTTTGTTAAAACAAGCTCAAAAATAGTACAGCGGGACTTGCGAAAAAAAAATGTCGCTAGAACAATCGACGTGCGCGAAATAACAGGTATTGGTATGCGTTATATGTACAGTTCACGTTTGAGCCAAGCACCGGAATAGCAGCACCATCCCCTTTAGAAAGCACCAATGCAAAAGAATACATCCCTATTTTATAGTATGTATGTACATTAATGTCACAAGCACAGTTGGTTTCGTATTTATTGTCACACAAAAAACCTCCATCGAACAATTCCACTACCCCAATTATTAGCTTTCGCTCCCATCCCTTCATCATTTATTTATGTAAGGTTATGTAGTGATTATTTTGTTGTAATTTGTTATATCCATATGTATTCCCCACATCTTTGTATTGTAAAAATTGCCATATATTACAACCACTGCACCACTTGCACCACTGCACCACTTGCACCACTTGCACCACCATTAGTACAATGGCTTCGAGCAATTGTGTATCAACTTCACCAACGAGAAACTGCAACAGTTCTTCAACCATCACATGTTCGTCTTGGAACAAGAAGAATACAAGAAAGAGGGCATTGACTGGGCGTTCATCGATTTCGGCATGGACTTGTTGGCCTGTATTGAGATGATTGAAAAGGTTGGTTGCGCGCGCAGTTCGCAGAGCGAAGGGTAGATAAAAAAGGGCATTCGATATTGGTCAGAAGTTAATTTGAGCGTAGGAAATTGTCGTAAAACCAATCTTAGATGAAAACTCTCTCTAATTTAAGTTATAGCTAGGGAATGCAAGTAAGCGAAAGCGTTTTTTAGGTATTGTGCGTAATGTGTGTGTGTGTTTATTGACGTAAATAACGACTTAACGTGCGCTGCTTGGTGCTCTTTACCAAGTGGTACGCACACTGCATCCAAAAAAAAAAAAAAAAGAAATGTATGTTTGCACGAAGGACCCCTAAAAAAGAAAAAGCAACCAACACCAACACCCAGACACATGTATTGAATTCATTCAATTGCTTGTTTTGTGTATTGCACGCTATGCTTGCTATATTTGACTTGCGTGTGTGTCTGTGCACCACCCTGGACGACAACAAATTTGTAATCTGCCTGCGCTGACCGCCAAACACAAAAACCTCTCTGAAACCTACCCACCTACCTCAACTCTACTCAACTCAACTCAACTCAACTTTACTGTACCCCACGTAACTAACCCCCCGCCACCTCCACCTCCATCTATCCTCTATAACCTTTCAACCATTACTTTCATGTCTTGTGTCTTGTGTTACATTTTCCTCACAAACAGTACAACGGTTTCGAACAATTGTGTATCAATTTCACTAACGAAAAATTGCAACAATTCTTCAACCATCACATGTTCGTTTTGGAACAAGAAGAATACCAACGTGAAGGCATTGAATGGACTTTCATCGATTTCGGCATGGATTTGCAGATGTGCATTGAATTGATTGAGAAGGTATATTGGCAAAGCACAAAATTAGAACGAAACGAAAAACAAAGAGATGAAAAACATTAGCGCGCGCGCAAAATTTGCTGTAAAAATTGGTATAACAGCTATGCTAAAAGGCTTCGCGCAAAAATAGCCAATAATTATTTAGTACAAAAAAATAGCAGCTTAAAAAATCTAATCTCGTAAAGATATTTAGTACTCTAAATAGTAGTTGCTAATCTTCGACATGCCGAAAATATTTGTATACCGAATAATGCACTGAACAATTTAGTAATAAAAAAAACAAAAATAAAATAATAATAACTTTTGTCGCAGTGCTATGCAGATTTTAACTACGTAAAAAATAATGATCCAGTAGATGACTTTCCACGTGCCAAAGTTGTAGTCGCAATTAATTTTGTAGAAAATTTTTGCTACCTTTAACGCGTGCGAAAAATGCCAAAAAAATATAAAAACAAACAAATAATAACAATACATACACACTCTTTGTTGCTTTTTCGATCTCTCCTTTCTATACTATATACTATAAATCCTCTCTATAAGCCTTAATTAACACTTAACACTCCTAACAATGCGTTTTAATATTTTATTTTATTTTCGGAAGTTTAATACTAAAACAATAATGGGTGTCCCCTTTGAACTGAGACAAGCTCGAAAACCTCGTAGTTGAACTGTCACAGTTCCTATGAACAACTTTCCAGTTTTTTAAGTTCAAAGGGATCTCCTAAGTATTAACCAAAAAAAAATAAATAAACAACTAACAACTAAAAGTAAAACGCTATCCGAAATAAAGGGTGTTTTAGAAAACTAATATAGTGCTAGCCATTGTATTTAAATGATTGAAAAATTAAGTAATGTTTTAATCGCTAGAAAAAAATTTCCTAATGCCGGATTTCCACTAGGCATTAAAATGATCAAAAGCGTGTGCCATTTAAGAGATGTCATATGGAAACAAATTTGATAACAATTTGTATATCAGTGGTGATGCAAGTATTTTTTAACTCTCGAACTTTGTCATTGAAATTTTTGTTGTGTAATGTCTAAAGGAAATCCGGCATAATTGTCGAAAATAGGATTGAAGTTTAACCGCCAGCTTACGCATAATTAACCGTAGGTGAATAACCCGTCAAATATGGCTTTAGCTATATAAAATGGTTAACGATTTTTTTCGTGTAGTAACTGCCAGAAATATAATGAAAAAATATTAATGGAAAATTTTAAGAAAATAAACGAAACAATTTGAAATTTTTGAAAGTTAATTCACAATGCGCAGTTAACTATAAATTTTTGTACTGAAAATCTATAGTTAACCGCCGATGTAAGTTAACTCGTGTATCACAAATTTAATTAAGAATTTGAATGAGATTTAGATCGCATTGCAAGAAAGAAGTTTAACCAGCAATAAAAAAAAAAATAAAAAAACAGCAGAGAAAGTTATTACTACGCTGACCATTTGATTCATCCTTAATTCAGCTAACCAGTTACTAAATAGTACAACGAGTTGCCCAAAATAACCGATTTACGCCGCAGTTCAAATAAATATGCCAAACCGCCAAACAAGCACTTATTTAATTATTAATTCACTTACAAATTGCACACATTTTTTTGTATGTATGTAGTTAGATAAAAAAAAAAAACACACACAAAAATGCAAAATTTTGTTATAAAAAAAGATTTTTCTTTTATGCGCATTAGGGTGCATCATCAAAAAAAAGTAGTAGGTTCTTCCACCGAAATTCTAAATTCTGAAAATACCTTTCTATGCAGATCTTTTAAGCTTAAACTGTAATTTTTTGGAAAAAATATTTTTGACAACTAATTTTATTTATAAAAAAAAAACTCAATTTTGAAGCTATTTTCAAATAGGTCCCGCTTACGTAAATCTTAATATGTTTCCGTAGCGAATGTTTTGACAAAATTCTTAAAATATAATAAATTTTATATTTCCGAAGGGAAAAAGTACCGTTTTTTTCTTTTGTATGTAGAGTGATGCACCCTAATGAATACTTGCTCACCGTAGTTAATAATATTTAGTAGCAGCGAAATTATTAGTCGAATCGCTCGCAAATTTTAACAAAAGAAAAGTATTATTTTGATGCCAAACTCTAATGCTAAGGTAAGCGCTAAATTTGCTGTAATTTGTTGTACGCATCTGTGTAGTATTTTATGTTTACTTATTGCTCTAAAGCTAGTAGTTTATTTATATATATATATATATTGTAGCGATAGTCGGTAATTCGCACGCTTACTTTTTATGTACGAATGCATCTATATGACGCAATGTTTTATGTCTCTACTCATACCAAAAAAATTGACAATTTTCTAATCGATATTTTTCTACCTCCAATTCATCACAAAAAACAGCCTATGGGTATCTTGTCCATCCTTGAAGAAGAGTCTATGTTCCCCAAGGCCACCGATCAAACATTCGCCGAAAAATTGGTCAACACTCACTTGGGCAAATCGCCACCATTCCAGAAGCCCAAACCACCAAAGCCCGGCCAACAGGCAGCTCACTTTGCTATTGGCCATTATGCTGGTGTTGTCGCCTATAACATCACCGGTTGGTTGGAGAAGAACAAGGATCCATTGAACGACACTGTTGTCGATCAATTCAAGAAATCGCAAAACAAATTGCTGATCGAAATCTTCGCCGATCATCCAGGTCAATCTGGTGGCGGTGAACAAGCCAAGGGTGGTCGTGGTAAGAAGGGTGGTGGTTTCGCTACCGTCTCTTCGGCCTACAAGGAACAATTGAACAGCTTGATGACCACTCTGCGTTCGACACAACCTCACTTCGTGCGTTGCATCATTCCCAATGAAATGAAACAACCTGGTCTTGTGGATGCTCACTTGGTTATGCACCAGCTGACATGTAACGGTGTACTTGAAGGTATCCGTATTTGTCGTAAAGGTTTCCCCAACCGAATGGTGTACCCTGATTTCAAGCAACGGTAAGTGTGTAAAGTACATTTATACTTAGAAAATACATATATGTATATGTCTATATATATAGTTAGGATACATACATACATACTTATAGTACACAACTGTGAAGTAAGAAATACGGAAGACTAGGCGAAAAGTTAGCTTTTAGAAAAAAAAATGAAATATAATTTTGGAGTCAGTTTAGGTATAAATTTGATAGTAGGAAAAATGTTTATCATAGAGTAGAATGTAGTAAAATAACTTAGTACACAAATTAATTATAAATAATCTTGGACATTGCAACTGATATGCATATATAAATATTATTTATTTATTTTCGTACTCCCAATTGACATTCCTCTTCGCTAAAAATAAAAACAAACAAAATTTATATAAAATAAACTTCCCTTCCCCCAAAATAAAATAGTTACATGATCTTGGCCCCAGCCATCATGGTCGCTGAGAAACAACCCAAGAATGCGGCAGCCAAGTGTTTGGAAGCGGTTGGATTGGATCCCGACATGTACCGTATTGGTCATACTAAGGCAGGCAGCTGTTTAAAATATATATAGATTTCAATTGTTTTCCTACTTTATTTATTTAAAAAGTGTTTCTGTTTTTTGTCTAATTCTTCATGTATTTAGTCTTCAATCCACCAAAAACTACTTACGTTTCCCCTTTCCAAACTGCACTGTACTCTACCGTTATGCAGTAGTACTTGTATTTGTTTAACGTCCTCTTCCGAAAATGAAACATACTCGTACATCAGTATTTCATCGCCAGTAATAGTTACCTAGTATATTTTTAACCACGTTCATTTGGTAACGCAGCAAACTCGTATTGCGTTGTATTGCCTTGTATTTAGTACTTACGTACTTATTTGTACCCAAGGAACGCACCCACATTTGTTGGAGTTGGTAAAACTACATATCCATATTTGATCCTCTCACAGTATTAAATTGCATTCGTCCTGTATTTTGTATACACTTGAAAAGTAGTTTATATTTTTGTCCCACCTTATAATCCTTAAATATTTATTTTTTTTTTGCCTAGACACAATTTGTCCTTATCATTCTATCCTTTTGTATTTTTGTTGAACCTCTACAGTTGGTTTGGAAATTATATATGTAGTATGCAAATAATAGTCCTTGAAAGTATCACATACATATAGTTTTATTCATTAACTAAGTATATAATTTTAAGTACTTTTGTAGTTTGAGTAATTACCCTTACACAATTTTGAAATCCTATTTTTGAAAAATATCCCAACATACACAAGTAGTATTTATATAAAATATTTCGCTGCATAAACATCAAAATTCTTACTTATGTTAGATCCCACCATCTATTCCACTTCTGAATTACATATGCAGGCTTAGTAGCCTTCGTCGATTCGCATGACGACCTTAACCTTCGGGATCACTTTTTTTGTACTCATTCCTTGGTTTTGCTCCGTCACACTTGCCCCTTATTTGTAAGTTTGGTGTTCTGAAAACACAGTGTTTCTACTTCGTGAATGCGGTACCTCTTGAAACAATTTAATCAACAATATGGAACACCTAAATAATATCTCACGTCCCTATGGTTCTCAAACTTTTTGTTGAAACATAACTGATGTTCTATTTAATATTGAGACACGTCTTCCCTAAAACTCTACGAAGCATAATTTTACGTACTTACTGTTATGACCCATTACAACAAAAAAACTGTGAACGTTTTCAGCTCTTGCATAGGTTATGATGCCCCCCTGACATGGCGTTAAGTATTTGTCTTGTAACCTACTACTATGTAGTGATATTTATGTCTCTATGCATGTTAAGCACATGGATAAACACAAAGAAATACAATTTAAACCCCTCTTAAGCTAACAGTAGCCAACCAAATTGTTTATGGTTTGATGTAAACACACGTTTACACTTACCAACACATCACACGAACATATCGAGCAAACATATCAAATAAATAAATCCAAGCAAACTACTTCAAGCACATAATTACTTCTATCGCAGGTATCAGATCCTTGATCCCCGTGGCATTAAGGACTTGAGTGAGGATAAAAAAGCTGCGAAAATTCTGCTCGAAAGCACTGGAATGGATGAAGATCTCTATCGTCTGGGTCACACAAAGGCACGAAACGAAAGAAGTTTTCTATGAAAAATATAAAATCCAAAACAAATAGTTCAGCTTAGAATGCTTCATTAGCTTACAAAATTTGAGATTAAAAGTCTCTGCATTTGTGACTGACGCAATGGCGCATACCGACGCCTACATACATATAAAGCGTATGAGCGACTGAGATCTGTTTTTCTTAGTGCTATTTTGTTTTTTTCTTTGAATTGGCTTTGAATTGGCATGAACTGCGCTGCAAAATTGAATGGAAATTTAAAAACTTCATGAAATGTGCTTGAAATATTATTTTTTTGAACACTTTTTAGAACACTCAGTATACATAATCAACTCAATCTACATAATCATATGAACCCAAGGTTCAACACTTCACTTACTCTGATACACTCTTCCCACTTTTCGCGAAATCGACTATGCCACGAAACACTTAAACACAATCTCAAAATCTATAAACTTTCGAAACTCTCTTTTAAGCTATTATTCTTATTATTATTCTTAACACATTTTCCCACACGCAGCTATCAAATTTTGAATCCAAAGGACATTAGCGGTTTGGACGACCCGAAAAAATATACTAAAATTCTTATTGAGTCGACATCCCTTGATCCAGATCTATATCGACTTGGTCACACGAAGGCATGGTTTTCTTATTATTCCGAAAACATTACCTAAAGAAATATTTTTCACTTTTTCAATTTTTTCGACACCCCAGATTGCAAGAAAAGTTTCTAATTAAGTTTCTCAATCCCTCTCTGGTTCGTTTGTGAATGCAAAATATTTAAAATTTTTCACAAAAACTGAAAGCATGCACTTCATGAAACATCAAAAAAAAGAAAACCTACTTTGTTGTTGTGTGTTGTGGAGTTGGAACACGCCCATGTAGGGCGCGCTGATCGCTCGCAACCACACAAACACACACCCAACCTTGAACAAACATACAACTCATTGCAAGAATAAAATGATTTATGGCCCTTTGGAATGTTAAGTCAACTCATCTTTGAAGAAGTGACGAATCATTTGCGCCTACTCACTGAGTATATAATTTGCATAAACCTCTCGCACATCAGTCTATAATATTCACATATTTACATCGATGCATTTTTGGACACCCTGTTTGCTGAATGCACTCCCGAAGCCTGTAGATCCAGAGAGCCACACTTTTTGTGGATTTTTTTTTTTTACTTTTTTTGTAATTAAAATTAATTAATTAATTAAAACTATAGTATGTATAGCTTTTTTTGTTTGTTATCTAAACTATACACTCTTTATACATATATTAACTACTTTTTTTTATACATTTCTACTCAGTCATATTTAAAACATCACATTTTTATCCCGAAATATTTTTTAAACACGAATCAATTAAACAAAAAACAATATCCAATATCCACTACACCAACAGCTACCAAATCCTGAACCCAAGAGGCATCAAAGGACTTGACGATCCCAAGAAAGCCACTAAGATTTTGATCGAATCCACTGAATTGGATGAAGATCAGTACCGTCTGGGTAACACTAAGGCACGCATCAAATTCTTTACACAGTAGAAAATTTAAAAAAAAAAAAAATAAAACCAACATGTGTATGCCACAAAAAATCCGCTTAGGTATACATACATATATACACACACACATTTATTATTGTTGTAGTTTTTGCAACATCTCCAGTACTCATCCAAAGCAATTGCACCCACACATGCACGTACATATATGAATACACACTTGGACCTTCTACATGTACATGTAGAGGTTTAAAAATTTCCCCATATCAACGGCACCCATACAAAATCCAAAATTCACAATCCACATGTTACCTTCCATAATTCATATTCCACGACCCACAACCTACATTCCACAACTCACAACCCACAATCCACAATACACCACCAACCTTCAACAATCCACAAAATATATGAACTCCGGTGCAGTCAGTAATTTTTATGGCTGCAGGAGTTACACATATGTATATACACACATACATAACTATGTATTTATGTACACGCATAAGAAGCATTTTCGAAAGTCTACACACCCATCCACACGAAGCAGCATGCCCCTAAAAAAAACACACACTCGATCCACCACCACACATACAAATACGTTATTTGGCATGTTCGTACGTACTACGTAGTTCTCATTAGCATTGTTACTTTTGTTTATTATTCTATTAGGTTTACGAGTATGGCCCACAATCAAGCATGTGATTTTGCGGTAATATCATGCGTATCCACTCCACACATACCTACATACATATTTACATAAATATATAGCATGTGGAAAAGATTTCGATGCTCGTCTCATGATCCTTACATATATAAGTACATACATACATATATTTATTTCCATTTACCATTTCCACACAAAAAGTAAGTGATCCTATTTACTAGGCACTTTGGGAGAAATTATAAAAAAAATATCTAGATTTTTTTGTATTTACCTTTTCAAATATTTTTTAATAGTTAATTTTAATTTTTTTTGCGAACATTAATATCCCTAGCATTTAAACTAATTTTAAGTAAATTTTTGGCAAAAAAAAACAGTTAATAAATCTAAAATTTTTTCTTGAAATTACCTTTATTTTCTCACACAACAAAACCGTCAACAAAAACCACAAAATTTTTCCCAAAAAAATACCACCACCAACGCACGAAACAACCATTGCAACACTTATCGACCGCACACCAAATTTGCACGTTCACACACGCATACACGCACACATCCACCCATATACCGCATATGTACCCACCCTCGTATAGCTACCGGATTATGTGCCCGAAAAAATTGGTCGGCGTTGATAAAGATAAGAAGGCCACAGAAATCATTATTAACCACATTGATTTGCCAGACGATCAATTCCGCTTGGGTAACACCAAGGTACCTCATTTCAAAAAATAAAATTGATTAAAAATGGAATTAAAACAGCAACAAATTAGTAAAACATAATCAACTCTCTAAAAAAAAGAGACACTTGTCAAATGTACAAAATTGCCAAATCAACTGTCTGTTGACAACAACTTAACACTAACTACTTTTGTAAAAATATTTCTTTAAAAAAAAACTTCTAATTCCGGTTATATACATAATTCTAAAAAAAAAAAACAAAAAAATATGTGGATATATTTTTTCCATTTTTCCTAACAAACAAATCGTGATACAAAGCTGAATAACACTACTGAGCTATATGTGGAACTTATCAGTAATAATCTAAACGAAACTGAACATAAAAAATAGTAGCTCAGTTTTTAAAAAATGCCATTCATTTGAATTGCTTCACAAACAATTAGAGAGAATTTGTATGAAATGATATTTATTTTCTGAAGCATTTCGAATGAATTTTATTTTTTATAAATTTAGCTGAAAAACAATTAATCAGTCTTACACACACACACACATGCACACTTACGATAATCAACTAAACATCTCCGTTTAACCATTAATCACACTTTCATGTACATATTTACATAGTCGAAACCGAAAATTTCACGATCATCTTCAGCGATCGTACCGTACGCACGTTCAGCATAATTGAAAATCACCATCATCAGCGTTGAACACTCATGAACGAATGAGCGCGCGTTCAGTTTGTATGGAAATATTTGCAATAAAATAATTTGTGCTCATGAACTTTGCAAACTTCGAACTGATCGAACTCAATCGATCGCGAGTACAACATTTGCACCGATTTTATATATATAAATCATTTTTTTTTACATTGTATATATCAAATTTCTAACTAGATATGTGTTCACTCATCTCCACTTATGTATATATTCTATTACGCTTTTCCACATTTGATTGTCGCTTTTAAAAATCACGCTTTTATTTTAAATCCCGCCTTTTTATTTACATTTCACTCGCGTGTTTTGTTCGTTGTTACTTTCATCCTCCACCTAATTACTCCAAAAATCATGAATATCTGTTTTGTACCATAATGAACGTAATTAATGTTGAAACGCTTTTTAAAAAAAGAGTAGACTAGCAGTGAGCTGAGAGCGAAAAACGCGAACAAATGTTTTTTGTTTTTTTTTTTTAAAATGTTTGTTTTTCATTTTTGCTTCAAATAAAAAATAACGTTCTTTCTCCAGCCATCGCTGACTCGCAATCAGCTCACTCGTATAGTCACCCGCTCTGTATGTGTGGCATATCACAGCCAAATAAGTTGCTTTTTGTATTAACCCTTATTTTTTCTACACTTTTCTTCCGCCTCCGCTTTCTTAAAAAAAAAAAAACGCAAACGCAAACAAAATTTGTAAAAACCAATAGGTGTTCTTCCGCGCTGGTGTCCTCGGTCAGATGGAAGAGTTCCGTGATGAACGTCTCGGCAAAATCATGTCCTGGATGCAAGGTTGGGCTCGTGGTTACTTGGCCCGTAGGAACTTCAAGAAATTGCAAGAGCAACGTTTGGCCCTCAAAGTTGTGCAACGTAACTTGCGCAAATACTTGCAACTCCGCACCTGGCCATGGTACAAATTGTGGCAGAAGATCAAGCCTTTGCTCAACGTTTCCCGCGTTGAGGATGAGATTGCTGTGAGTATACGTATAACGAAATGGAAGTTTGTTTTTTTTTTCTTGTTTTGCCTTTCAGAGCGCAGCTAGCTGACGGTTAAGCGCAGCCACCAAGCAGGCAAGCGAGGTGTTTTGTTGGTGTTTGTGCAACGAAGTGAGCGTAGATAGTTTGAGGCTGCTTCAAATGCCTTTAAAGAATTTGCCTTTCTGAGAGGCTCAAAATATGCAAACGAAAAATATCAAAAAAAAAAAAATATTTCATGATGCTGTCATTGCACCTGCTCGAATGCATCACTCTTTCTATTGCAGAGTTGCTCATGCGTTCCGCATTCAATGAGTGCAGCGAGAAATAAAAACACGCCAGCAGCATTTAAAAATAAAACTTGAACGCGCACACTTGACTTGACGACTTCCTTTTCAGCAAAAAAAAAAAACAAAAACACACGAAATCATAATCTTTTTCGCCTTCATTTTTTTTTAGTTTTTTTTTTTTCTGCACATCGCCCAACGCCTGGCCTTTTGGCTTACATTTCTGACAATGTTGGCAAGTGTGTTCACATAATTAGCGCAAATGCATTCGAGCCAATGGCGTTCAATTTTTCAATATTCGAATTTTTTTTCAGAATTTCATTCTTGCGCTCGCTGCCGATGCCAACGTAAGATTACAGCCGATAACTAGCAGCAGCACGAAATTGGCGCTTAGCACTTAAATCGAATGATTGAGTATTAACGGTTGTTTGTTTTTGAGATGATTTCGATGTTGACGATGATGTTGACGATGATGCTGTGTATGAATTACCAATGTGATTGGCGTTAATCATACGCCCCCGTGTACCAAAATATAAAAATATTTGATCGCCTTGCTGCCGCCACACACAGCGAGGGCATTGCTGGCTGCTGCTCAAAGCTTTGAATGCGAATGCATACAGCATCAAGAATGTGTATGTATGTATGTATGCATGTATGTATGTGTACATACAACAACACTCTAACGATCATTTAATCGATGAGCTGTGACGCCATATGGCTCCCCTCCAAGTATATGCAATGAAATTGATTTGATTTCTAAATGAATTGTATAATTCCGTTAGAGGTGCGCGTCGTGCAAGTGAAGCTAAAAATATTCATATATACACAAATAATTGGAAAAATATATTTTCGTACGAATATTTTGCATGCTTATGGACATGAGCAATTTAGTGTTGTATAGCTCAGTTTCCTTTCATTTAGTACTTACTTTTAGCGGCCTGGCAGCTCTATATATTGTTTATAAATGGGGAGCGCGTTCTTAATAACTGAGCGATGACTCAGCTGCAAACAAATTTAAGAGCTCACTTAAGTCGATTTGTTTACTGGACATTGTAGATCGCGTTTGTTTTCTTGGAAGTCAACACTTTGATTAGGAAAAAGAAGCAAACACATCGAGTCGTAGAGTCGCGTAATTTTTCGTTACTTCGGCTGCACAGCTGGAAATAGTGATCGGTAGTATGAAGCGCTCCGCTTCGTAGTAAAACTTAATCGATTTTTTTGGAAATTTTTCACACATTTTTTTTTCTACACACCAGTAAAGGAAAAAAAAACCTTTTTGCTGAAAAATATTAAATAACGCTACTCAACGAACGCGTAAAGTTCGAAATAAGAAAATATTTTTCCTAATTCTTTTTCAAGGCAGTCAAATTTTTTTTCGATTTTTGTGTTAAATTTTTTCGATCTTTCTTCAGATTAAAAAAAAAAAAAATTAAAAGAAAAGATTGCAAAAAAAAATTGCTTTTTAAAAATCACATACACTATTTCAAAGATTTTCATACTTTTTCCTGATATAACTTTTTCTAATTTCTTAATTTTTGCCATTTTCACACTGGTCTACAATTGTCCCCTCACAAAATATTCAGTAACGCATTATTTTATGTGTTTTCAAAAAAAAATGATTTAAAAATTTTTCTTAGAAAGAATTTAGTTTCCAAAACTGTTGGTTAGGAATTATTTCCAACAATTTATTAATATGTAATGATTTTTATTAATATTTTTATTTATTATTTTTAGTTTTTTTTTTGTAAATTTATTTTTCTTTTTTGTTTGTAAATTTCTTTAAAAACTTTGCGAGAATATTTTTTCCAAAATCATAAAAATTGTGCTGCCCAATACTCTAACGATGGAAATAGTTGCCTACACTTAGTTCTATGGAAAGAATAAATATAAGCAATATACTCACAAATTTGTATTTCTTTGGAATTTCTCTGCAAATAATTTCTCTACTTTAATGGAGTGGGCGCTATAGAAGTGTACTTACGGACACATGTGTCTAGCACATTGAATTTATTGTAAACAATCGCGAATTTTCGCACAAAGCCATTTAGTAGCGGCATACCTTTGATTTAACACTCTCGATTGCTATTAAATATTGGCCTTTTTTATTTTTGCGCGAAACCATTTTAAAGCATCCATTTTTTTGTTCAGTTTGCTACTCGCATGGCGACTGAAATTTTAAGAAATCCAAAACCAAAAACAAAAATAAAACAGAAATGACTAATAACCAATTAGTGTTGATTGAAGGCGCGCCCCGTTATTAGATATGTGTCCTTTGGCGACAAGCAAACGTCCCTGAACATAAGCAATAAGCGTTGGCAGCTTCTTCTTCTTCTTTCTTTCACCTTTGGGCTGCTGCTTGAAGTTCTACAAGTTGCTCCGTTTCAATCCAGCTGTCATGGCTCATCGCAAGAAGCTGCCCACACGAATGTACAAATATAACATTTACCCATACATAAACATATATGTATGATGACAGTGTGTGTGGGTTATTGTATGTGTATACATACTTACAAATGTATGTCTTCCTGGCCCCTGTAAATGCAGCGCCAGCTAAGCGCGCAACTCAATCAACAGCTGAAACAGCTGTAGTGGACAACAGCACTCAACTCAACTCGAGTCAACTCATCGTCGATGTCGTCGTCGTCGACGCCGGCCGCCGGAATGAATAATGAAATATGAATACTTATACATTTATCATCGGTGTACTATGTATATAAAATGCGCTTGCAAGCAGCAACAAAAAAGCTGGCAATTGAATTTTCTTGTCGCTGCCTACGGGCACTTATTAATATTTCTAATTGAAACCTCATCAAAATAATTTGGCCAACTCATATTGGCGCGTATGAGCAAGCAGACAGGCGCAGCTGACTTAGCAACTATTTGCCATCTTACTCATGCTGCCACAACAGCAGCAACAATAAAAGTCCACAGCCCAGCAGCCAACAGCCAACAGCCAAACGCTAATAGCAATCATGGCAAACTTTCTAAATACCGCGATCTCAAAGCGCCAAATATGCGTGGCTGGCGGGATTTGTAGCGCAACACCTGCGCCATATCATTGATCGCGCCACATACAAGAATGGGGCTCCGCGCAGCGTCTCTCGGCGGTGCGGCCTGTTTTGTTGCGGAAAACAGAAGGAAAACCAACAACAACATGCAACCCTTGCCGGAATGTGCACACTTGTGTATTGCTGCTGCTGTTGTTGTTTGTTTGTTTGTTTGTTTGTTTTCTTCGGCGAAGCGCATAAATATGAGATTTATTAACGTGTTGAACACATCGTTCGCAGAATATTCGATTCGATCATATTCGGGGCGTTGCTAAATTTATTTACCCCACACATACACACACTTACGCACATATGTACATACACAGTTGTAGGTAGTTGTAATTGTAATTGAATTGAAATAATTTCTTCTTTGAGCTGCGCCGCTCGAATTGCTCATTGCTGCTGCACTCATCATCATTCCAGCTGTTGACCAGTAGCTAGTCGGACCTAGTTCTTTAAACGCGTCGTGCCGCAGTTCAGTTCACTAGCTGACCGCAACGAAATCAAATCGAATCCAAAGCGTTTTTTGGAGTTTATTAAGCAAACATTTAAAATATTAAAAAATAACAAAAAAAATAAAAAATAAAACAGTATTTAAATACGAAGAAATAAAATAGTATTAGTTGCAAAAAGCCTTGAAAGTATTTGCCCTAAAACGACTCTTTTGAGACCAACAAACGAAAGCACAAGTGAAAGCGCTCACCTATGCGAAAGCTCATTAAAAGCTAAACGCTCAGCAGCTTTTGCGAATTACTATTTTTCTAAAACGGTTATTAATTCTACGGGCATTTAAATCCGTCTACAACGCTACGCTTCACGTAGCCGCGCAGTTATCCTTTGCAATAGAAATTCTCCAATAAGAAATATAAGGACACACCTCTAATATGGCTGATGAGAAAAAGGTAAAGAAATCAAAAAAGGCAGCCGCCGCGCCTGCCACCGCCACGGATGCTGCTGAGCCAACAGCAGTAGCGCCAGCAGCAGATGGAGAAGCCCCACCCGTCATCGAAAATGGCACAGCAGCTGCCTTAAATGGTCATACCAATGCTGCTGATGCTGATGCACCCGACCAAACTGACTATATACCAGCTCCCACCAACGACGAACCAAACACCAACACCACCAACTCGTCTGCTGCCGCCGCCGTCGCCGCCGTAGCCGCAGCGCCGCAAGACATCGCAAATTTATCCACTGATATTAAAACACCATCTGTTCCTTTTGATTCATTCGAATTGCAGCGTCTGGAAGAGAAGGCCAAGAAGGCTGAGGAATTGCATGCCGCTGAAGTGAAAGTACGCAAGGAATTGGAAGCCCTCAACGCTAAGCTGTTGGCTGAAAAGACTGCCCTTTTGGACTCGCTGTCCGGTGAGAAGGGTCAATTGCAAGACTTCCAGGAGAGGAACGCCAAGTTGACTGCCCAGAAGAACGACCTCGAGAACCAATTGCGCGTAAGTAAAAAAAAAAAAAAAACACAGAAATTAATCACCAAAATAAAACTCATAAAATCATGCATCTCATCGCCGGAGCGATTGCCGTGCAGTGAAAATCGCAAAAAACTTCATTTGTTCAGAAAAAAAAAATCAATTCCGTGAAATTAAAATTGTGTATTCAGGAATGAGTAGATATACGGCGGACCAATCGGCGTTCGTTAAAAATTTGAATTGAATTTTCACGTTCAACAGATGAGAAAAATCGGCGAAAATGTTCAAACTCTTGAATGTTTTGATTAATATGTATTTCAAGGAAAAATAAAAATTCCCCCCGTGAACCAGATTCGCAATAATTTCGCAGTATCAGTAATAATACAAAAATCTCTGTAATTTTCTTGAAAATTTTGATTAAGATCGCTGGCGTCTCAAACATGCAAAAATGTAAAGTCTTCCAATTTGTATCACTAATTAACGATAATCTCATTGTTCCGCCTCGTTTACCATTTGGCTCATTCTATAATATCCACTTACCTGGGGCCAGAGCTAATTTGCGAATACCTGCATATTTATGTACCTGTGTGTGCGCGCACGCTCACACATTATAAACACAGGCAATAATGCTCAAGGCGATATTCATAAAAATTTACTAAGCAAACAGCAAAATTATCTATTGTAAACACTTGGCGATCCTCGTCAAATTCTTACAACTTGCGATCCACATGCAGTCGCGCTTCATTAAGTGCGGCCATCAAGCACCATAAACCAACGCAAATCGCAAATCAATAACATCAACAGACAGTCACAGGCATTGCAAATTAATCACTGCTCTGGTATTTATGTGTGTGTGTGTGTGAGGATTTGCACTTGCCGCAATAGATCACAGCTGCAAAAGGAGAGCAAGCAAGCCAGCAACAAAAAAAAACGAATAATTAGAAATCTTCTACGAAGAGTGTGCACGCTATTTTTAGCAGCAATTTCAATTTTTGATTCAGCGCGAACAGTAAAACGGTACATTTGTGCGTTGCGCTATAAATAGCAGAGCTTATATTGTAGCAGCTCAAGAGTGGAGTGATCGTTAAACGATCGCGCGTTATAGAGTGAGTGAGTGAGTGAATTGGCCAATCAATTCAGAGTCATAAAGCTATACATATCTACATAGTACACACTATACGCCTATTAAAAATATATCCACGAATACTTTTGTACTCACCTGACAATTGTTTTCTCTCCCACCCTCTCTCACCCTCAATAGGATATCCAAGATCGCTTGAGCCAAGAGGAAGATGCCCGCAACCAACTGTTCCAACAGAAGAAGAAGGCTGACCAAGAGATCTCTGGCCTGAAGAAGGATATTGAGGATCTTGAATTGAACGTCCAGAAGGCTGAACAAGATAAGGCCACCAAGGATCACCAAATCCGCAACTTGAACGATGAGATCGCCCACCAGGATGAACTCATCAACAAGTTGAACAAGGAGAAGAAGATGCAAGGTGAAAGCAACCAGAAGACTGGTGAGGAACTCCAAGCCGCCGAGGACAAGATAAACCACTTGAACAAGGTTAAGGCTAAGCTCGAACAGACCCTCGATGAATTGGAGGACTCGTTGGAGCGTGAGAAGAAATTGCGCGGTGATGTTGAGAAGGCTAAGCGCAAGGTTGAGGGTGACCTCAAACTCACCCAGGAAGCCGTCGCTGACTTGGAACGCAACAAGAAGGAATTGGAGCAGACCATCCAACGCAAGGACAAGGAATTGTCTTCGATCACCGCCAAATTGGAAGACGAACAGGTCGGTGTTGGCAAGCACCAGCGCCAGATCAAGGAATTGCAGGCCCGCATTGAAGAATTGGAAGAGGAAGTTGAGGCTGAACGTCAAGCTCGCGCCAAGGCTGAGAAGCAACGCGCTGATTTGGCCCGCGAATTGGAGGAATTGGGTGAGCGTCTTGAGGAAGCCGGTGGTGCTACCTCTGCTCAAATCGAACTCAACAAGAAACGCGAAGCCGAACTCAGCAAATTGCGCCGCGATTTGGAGGAAGCCAACATTCAGCACGAATCCACCTTGGCCAACTTGCGCAAGAAGCACAACGATGCTGTTGCTGAGATGGCCGAACAGGTTGATCAGCTCAACAAGTTGAAGGCTAAGTAAGTATTTGTTGTTATTGTAATATTTTCGAGATACATGTTTCCAGGTGGCGAATGTTTGTTCGCCTTTTCGGCGTCGCACACCGTGTGCATCAACGTGGAGCGTCCTTCTGTATATTTGTTTTTTGTTGGAAGTGGTTTTGATGTTTTCGATTGTTGTGAAAAAATTTCTGATTTCCTGATTTCGGTTAATTAATTTTCAATTTCTTGTAATGCAATACAGGGCTGAACACGATCGCCAGACTTGCCACAATGAGTTGAACCAAACTCGTGCCGCTTGCGATCAACTGTCCCGCGATAAGGTAATATGTTGTGAAAGCACTTCAAGCCGCAGTGCTATACAAAGCAAACACATCCAAATACCTCCAACAACAAGTACACTTACTACCACCACAAATACACAACAGATATATGCATGCCATATCTCTATTTTGAAATGAAAATAAGAAAA
Organism: Rhagoletis pomonella; assembly: GCF_013731165.1. NCBI lineage: Eukaryota > Metazoa > Arthropoda > Insecta > Diptera > Tephritidae > Rhagoletis > Rhagoletis pomonella. Next base: position 16,823 of record NW_023460506.1, on the reverse strand, counting down.
TCATTAATCGAATGGTTCACATAAAAATTTCTACGGAGCTGGTTCCATAAATTCCGAAAAAGCTCTTGAAGACTTGAAAAGGGTCGCGTACGCTCTGCAACGGAAGCAATATTTTTTGCGACCGCTCTCGCTCTATCTCTGTATCTCTTGAACTTCTAATCCCATACACAATTTAACACATCTCTAACCATATCCAAATCTACTCTATTATTCACACAATCTAGGGCTGAGAAGGAGAAGAATGAATACTACGCTCAATTGAATGACCTCCGCGCCGGTGTTGACCACCTTAGCAACGAGAAGGTATACACAATTAAGGATATTTATAAAAAGTTTTTGTTGTACGCATTGCTGCTGCTGTAATTACGCTGAAATTGTCACTTGTAAATTTATTTTGTATGTAGATTCGCTTTTTAAATTCCTAAACCGATTTAAGTATGTCCTCAGGGGCGGCGTACTCGAGAAAGTAAGGATGCCCTATCCGTACTTTCCCATTTGTGCGCGTAGACTTGTGAGAAACACTGTATATGCGAAATTGCCTCTAAGTCAGCATTGATCGTTAAATTCAGTATGAACGTAGTTTTGTATATAGATATTGCCTCTTAACTTCCAAGCCCCTGAACCTCTAACAAATATTTTTTTATAAAAACTAAAAATGCGCCACTACTAATTGTACAGTACACACAAAACCGCCTTACACTTTTCGAAGAACGAAAACAAAATTTTCCCCCAGCAAAAAAAAAAAATTAACGCATTTCTCATTCCTCTCATTGCCGTTAACCAGGCTGCCCAAGAAAAGATCGCCAAGCAATTGCAACACACTTTGAACGAAGTGCAAGGCAAATTGGACGAAACCAACCGCACCCTCAACGACTTCGATGCCTCCAAGAAGAAGCTGTCAATCGAAAACTCCGATCTGTTGCGTCAATTGGAGGAAGCCGAATCGCAGGTGTCGCAATTGTCCAAGATCAAGATCTCCTTGACCACTCAATTGGAAGATACCAAACGCTTGGCCGACGAAGAATCCCGCGAACGTGCCACCCTCTTGGGCAAGTTCCGCAACTTGGAACACGACCTGGACAATCTGCGCGAGCAGGTAGAAGAGGAAGCCGAAGGCAAGGCTGATTTGCAACGTCAACTCAGCAAGGCCAACGCTGAGGCTCAAGTATGGCGCAGCAAATACGAATCCGATGGTGTTGCCCGCTCTGAGGAATTGGAGGAAGCCAAGAGGAAGTTGCAAGCTCGCTTGGCTGAGGCTGAGGAAACCATTGAATCGCTCAACCAGAAATGCATTGGCCTCGAGAAGACCAAGCAACGCCTGGCTACCGAAGTCGAAGACTTGCAATTGGAAGTCGACCGTGCCAACGCCATTGCCAACGCTGCCGAGAAGAAACAGAAGGCCTTCGACAAGATCATTGGCGAATGGAAGCTCAAGGTTGATGATTTGGCTGCTGAATTGGATGCTTCCCAGAAGGAATGCCGCAACTACTCAACCGAATTGTTCCGTCTCAAGGGTGCCTACGAAGAAGGCCAAGAACAATTGGAGGCCGTGCGCCGTGAGAATAAGAATCTTGCCGATGAAGTTAAGGATCTGCTCGACCAGATCGGTGAAGGTGGCCGCAACATTCACGAAATCGAGAAGGCACGCAAACGCTTGGAAGCCGAAAAGGATGAACTCCAAGCCGCCCTCGAGGAAGCCGAAGCTGCCTTGGAACAGGAAGAGAACAAGGTGTTGCGCGCACAATTGGAATTGTCCCAAGTGCGTCAAGAAATCGACCGCCGCATCCAAGAGAAAGAAGAGGAATTCGAAAACACCCGCAAGAACCACCAACGCGCACTCGACTCCATGCAAGCCTCCCTCGAAGCCGAAGCCAAGGGTAAGGCTGAGGCCCTCCGCATGAAGAAGAAGTTGGAAGCCGATATCAACGAGCTGGAAATTGCATTGGATCATGCCAACAAGGTAAAGTACAAACGCGAAGAAGAAACAATAACAAACTCGATTTTAAATTTCCCCTTTCATTTCGATTTTGACACTTTAGGCTAACGCCGAGGCCCAGAAGAACATCAAACGCTACCAGCAACAGCTTAAGGATATCCAGACCGCCCTCGAAGAAGAACAGAGAGCCCGCGACGATGCCCGCGAACAATTGGGCATCTCCGAGCGCCGCGCCAACGCCCTCCAGAACGAACTCGAGGAATCCCGCACTCTGCTCGAACAAGCCGACCGCGGTCGTCGCCAAGCCGAACAGGAATTGGCCGATGCCCACGAACAACTCAACGAAGTCTCCGCCCAGAATGCTTCCATCTCTGCTGCCAAGAGGAAATTGGAATCCGAACTGCAAACACTCCACTCCGATTTGGATGAGCTGCTGAACGAAGCCAAGAACTCCGAAGAGAAGGCCAAGAAGGCTATGGTCGATGCTGCCCGTCTCGCCGATGAACTCCGCGCCGAACAAGATCATGCACAGACACAAGAGAAACTCCACAAGGCCTTGGAACAACAAATCAAGGAATTGCAAGTCCGCTTGGATGAGGCTGAAGCCAACGCACTGAAGGGTGGCAAGAAGGCTATCCAGAAATTGGAGCAACGCGTCCGCGAATTGGAGAACGAATTGGACGGTGAACAGAGAAGACACGCCGATGCCCAGAAGAATCTGCGCAAATCTGAACGTCGCATCAAGGAGTTGAGCTTCCAGTCCGAGGAAGACCGCAAGAACCACGAACGCATGCAAGACTTGGTCGACAAACTGCAACAGAAGATCAAGACATACAAGAGGCAAATCGAAGAAGCCGAAGAAATCGCTGCCCTCAATTTGGCCAAATTCCGCAAAGCACAGCAAGAACTCGAAGAAGCCGAGGAACGCGCTGACTTGGCCGAACAGGCTATCAGCAAATTCCGCGCCAAGGGACGTGCCGGCTCAGTTGGACGTGGTGGCAGCCCAGCGGTAAGTGTAGAGTAGTACAAACAAGTTCATAAAACCTGTACAAACTTTTAATTTGCAAACTTTTATAATTTATTTATTGATTTATTTTGTATTTATTATTATTCTCCCCCTCTCGATTCATGCGCGCTCGATTATAATTAAATACGGCACAGCCAATGGTCCAACTGTAGAGTGGTGGTGCCATCAGACCACGACACATGAGAAATAAATGCAAAGAGAATTGTAGTTCATAAGCAGCCAAAAACTGAAAAAAAAAATTAAAATAACTTATTTAAAAAAAAAAAAACAAAACAAAATCAAATACGCCATGCAACATTCAATTTATTTTTCATCATCACAAGACATGATAGAAAAGTGTAGTTGAATCAGAGACATCGATAGCACGATGCCTCGATATTTCACAAACAAAAAATCAAAAAAGCTGAAAAAATATTAAAAAAACAACAAAAAAAATCTTAAAAACTCTACTTTTTTATTATATATGTATGTGTAAACTGTAGCCGGCAGCGTCAAAGGGTGGCCGCCAGAATGCGCTGGACCAATAATTACTTCTCATTACATTTGTAAGTGAACGAAGATAAGCGTTTATGCGCCCCTTAGTTGTATTCCCCAAACAAGAATGAAAATTACGTATATCAAAAAATAAAAAATTAACTTAAACCGTGTTCTATAAGAACAACGGCACAGTCATACTGTTTGTCATACATACACATACAAACATACATACAAAAAGGGAATCAATGTGCACTCACAGCACTGATATGTTTGACCATTTCTCATAGGAATGCACTCACTGCACGATCTCATCATCTCAGTATAAGCAGGCAAATGATATGAAACGAAGAAAATTCATAAAAATCATTTTCATCAAAATTAATTGGCGTTTACTACACAACTCTTTGTTCTAGTCTAGTTTGTCAATCCTTGGCCGTTCCGATGCTCTGTGCTTGAAAAGTTTTGCCTTATATATATATATATATATTTACATATGAACCCCCGAAAGAAAATTTGTTGAGACCCCCTCGCATTATCCACTTTGTTGTCTTCATAGTTTATTAAAGCTTTCGTTTTTTTTTCTCGTTTTACATTTGCATCGAAAACATTTACTAAATATTTGTTATTTTTTTCTCTTCCGCACTCAACAGCCCCGAGCGATGTCCGTACGGCCACAACTCGACGGATTGGCTTTCCCACCAAGATTCGACCTTGCTCCAGAAAACGAATTCTAAATGCCATTTCTATGCTTCGTTTTTAAAGGAATTATTTTAAAATAATATTTCATAATTATTTGTTATGTTTAATTTAATTTAAACTATTTACAATACTTTTTTGTTTAATTAATTTAAATAAAAAAAAACATGTATAATTCGAACGACGGGAGGAATATATGCACTTAGGCAAGAAAATCTCTTAAAAATAATATTATAAAAAAAAACAAAAACAACAAACCAATGTAAAAGAAAAAAAATACACAAAAACACACATAAAAAACAAACACTAGCATAAGCTCACACCGATGACGACGATGTTGCTGTTGTTGTTGTTAGTCAAGTATGTATGTACATATTTTAAGCGCATAAAAGTCGGATATTTACTGCGTCTATGTAGTAGTTCTTCGCCACGATGTACGAAAGAAAGTCAGTCTAGCCCAGATTGTATTTAATTTTTGCTTTTATACAAATAACAAATGACTTTTAACTTTAACAAGAACTTACATAATTATGTACGTAGAGAAGAGTGTTCAGGAAAAAAAAAAAACACACATGCAATTTGTAAAAAAAAAAACTAAACTAAAATAAGAAACAAATACTAACAACACGAGTGAGAGTTGATCGAAAACAGCCGTTGAAATTGTATGTAGTTTTTTTTTTTTAAGTACACACACGCGCGCACAAGCGGACCCGAGGAAACGAGGAAAGGCAGCCATACGAAGAATGGAATGGAATGGAGCGCGAACGCAGCCGAGGAGCGTACAAATTTTACACGCATACTACCACTCAAACAACCACACACACACTCTCATAATGGCAGAGCTTATGTTTACTGTTACTTTTTTAATTAATCTGAAAGTAATATTAAATTTAAAGATAAAAGTATACAAAAAAGGAACAAAATAAATGTAAATCAATAAAAAAAATCAAAAACAAAAAAATTTTGACTTTTAACTGCTCTAAGGGAATAACTGAATAAAGGATCAAACAAAATTGCTCAGCAGCGTTGCAAAATATGTAGGTGTATCCTGCGCTCGAATTCGAAGTTCGAAACCAACATTAAAATTGAAAGAAGAGTCAGTTTCTTAGCTACGAAAAGTTGTCCTAGGCTGGAGTGATGTTCCATCTATAATGGTCCTTCCTAATGAATGGGGCTTTGAAATTCAAGCTTACGTGAAAAATATTGTCATTCTAATTTGAAGTCACCATCTCTTGGCTCCTGGATTAAACGTTAAACCCAAGAAGACCAACATAGCAATTGGGCCTCATGCGAATACCGTGTCGAGTGGAGTCTGCATTACTTTGCGGTCGTTCATAAGTTACTTAACTTCTTCAGGTTTATGCGCAATTTCATGATGCCATATCGATTTTTACCAGAGTTTCACTCGTCACGGCAACAGACGACTTACCCAATGGAAATGGAAATGACCAAATTGCTGCAACCATTTCTTCAGTGGAAATGAATAACTTTTCTAATAAAAGTCGCAACGAGGTGAAACTTTTGAAAAGGCAATGGCCTCTATTTGAATCTGCCGGATCCCAATTGGAGAGGAACTGTACCGGAATGGGATGTATGGAACTACTTCTAAACTCATTCTATCAAACTGGTATGTATTGCGAAACGTTCTAAATATGTCAATTACACCGGCACACAAGAAAAAATGGTGTGTGCTTTTAATTAGATCCAGCTACCGACATGTATTTCAACCCGCAGAATCCGAGTCTGAGGTCCGTTTGATTCGTACACCCTCGAAATTTCGAGCAAATTGCGAATTTTTTGCATTTTTTTTTCATTATTTACGCAATTAACTCGAAATTGCCAAACGGACCTCCGATTCGGATTTAGTGAGTCGACCAATATGTTGCTAGACCAATATGGTTAAAAGCACACACCACTTTTTTTGTGTGCCGGTGTTATAACTCTTGACGATTTTGATGGTCTGTCGTCTGTACCAGAATGCTGCCGCGAATTGTTATACTCTTGCAAACGGACCTCTCTTGAGTTAGCTGATACAGTTAACCGATTAACAAAAGCGTTCAAATGCAGATGACAGATAATTGAAGAATCACAGGTAATAATTGAGAGAACGTTTTGTTTGAAATATGCTGAGAACGTCTGGTGGACGAGGACATAAGTAAAGTTCACGCAGGCCAAGTTTAGGAAACTATTATCAAACGTGCGCGTGGGCATCACTGGTTCGATGATAACCACACCGACTGCGGCTCTTGAGAGGCTTCTGGAATTGCCTTCTCTGTAATTGTCATCAAGAACGATTTTCTATTGGCAACAACCGGACTCAACTCAGGGAGCCCTGCATAAGATACGAAGCTTGTACCATTATACATTCTGAGGGTTTTATGAAATACAACAAGGTCCTTTTCCCACATAGAAGCAATTGGAACAATGAACGACCTAAGCCAAGGAAGGCTACCCACGATTCGTAAACTGATGGCTGCTAACTAGACTGGCCAATGCATCGGAGCCGTGGTCCATGATGTACAACCCAGAAGGATACGTTCTACTAGCTTACGGCAAAAAACTCTGCCTGTAAAGAGGAGGTTGCCGTCATCGTTTAACACTTATTGCATCCAGGATCCAGGAACGAACTTACAGCAGTTGGGTTTCGGGACACAGTAGGGTCACGAAATGGTATTTATTCACGCCAGAAAAAGGGCTGTTAGGCGATTTTTTATGAGGAAGCAACCACAACATTACTGCACCAGTACTGAACTGTACAAGGGGAACTGGAGTACTATTTTACTTAACAAAGCACTAACTAATGATTGCTACAGGCTTTCTTACTAACCATTGCATTGCATGCGCCACTTTTCAAACCTGAAACGTGGACCGAGGAAGACTGGCAACCAAATAGAGGTATGTTATAATGGATCGTTATTGGTCGCAGTAATTAAGTAGTAGATCCTCTCCTAAATTTATGTAATCTAGTCGTTCCATGGTGTGTGTGGCCGCCTGTGCCTTTGTTGTCGTTCCCCTGGAGCACCCTCATTCATCTTCAGCATCAGCCATCCTAGCTGAGAAGCCAGAGGAAGGACCAAGATTCGATGCCTGGTAGGGCCAATATGAAACACCTTTCTAATAGCGATCTCATTCTGGCGGGTAATGTAAATCCTCAGAGTCGTTTTGTCACATGAAAAAGGTTCGTACAAAAACTAATCTGGCGGTCGAAGACGTCATAACACCATAAATTGGAGGAAAAGCTTGGCCACACACTTAATAAAACGTGAAAATCGCCAACTGATTCGAATGCGAAAAAGTTAAGCTTTAAGTATTGGTCTATTCTACATACATACATACATACATGTATTCCAAATTGTATTTGAGATGATAACGTAGTCTGTAGCCTAAAATTATTTAAACATATCTACTGGTATTTCGTAAATGGAAATGCCATATAAAAACTTACAAAATATTTAAGAAACAATTTTAATTATCTGCTACCCAAAAAATGGTACATATTCTCAAACTGATTTAAAATTTTATATTTTTCTTAGTTATGCGAACCCGGCGGTTTTGTATTCGGTGTGGTGCGCAACAATTGCTTATGCTGACCCAACAAATGTTCCAAATGATTACATTCGCGCACTTTGCCCTTAAATTGTTCCAACGTCTCATAGAGTATTGGATAGAGTTGTGGTAGGATGCCGTGGTCCAAAGTCGGGAACAAATGATGCAAAATATGATCATCGAAGTGAGTCAACACTAAGAACTGTGAACCCTTCAAGTCACCACGATCGATAATGGTATCCACCTGGAAGAGCCCCCAGTCGCGATCTTCACGATTAGCATCGCCTTCGTGATAGATCTCCGGATCATGATGAGCCGCATTCAGGCCAATAACACTGAAAGCGAAGCTGGCAATCATTGTGATGAACAGCCACTGGCGCAGTGACAACAGCAACGTAAGATCGGAGAAGAGGAACATGGCGAGTGGTATGCTGAGCGGCAGAATATCGTGCCAGTACAGGATGTTCTCGTGGCGAAGCGAGTAAAAGATTCTGAAGTGGGAAGGAGACTCATTAATCTTAAGTAAATGAAATAAAAAAAAAGAAACCTTCGAAATTACCTAGTCGCCATCTGTAATGGAAAAACTATCGCATAAGTGATTGGCTCTGTGACTATTGACAGATAACGCATAAGTTTGCTCTTTATATATGGATTGGGCACCCAGCAAAGTAGCGGCTCAACCATGGACAATTCCAGGTCGAAGTACGAATTCGGATAGATATGATGGGAGAGCGCATGCGAAATTCGCCACGAGCAGAAGTTCATCAGGCACAAATTGAAGGTGTACATACGCCAATTATCGCGCCTGTGGAAGTAGTTATGCGCCACAATGACGGTCCAGCAAAGCGCAGTGCCAGCGAGCGCTAGGAAGAGCAGACTATGTAGGCGTGCGCTGAGAACGGCGAAAATGAAGATAGACACCAACAAGAATAGGTGAATTGCCTGCAAGTAAAACACTAAATTAACATAAATCCATGTACATACATACACAACTAAAAATACGCTTTTATTACAATTTGAACAGAAAAGTAATAACTAATTTAGAGCTATACAGATTCCGTTTGAGTTCCGAACTTGGTACAATTTTATACCAACTTGTAATGGGATTAAAGAAAATGACAATAGAATTTGCTTTAATGAAAAACAAAAAGTTTCGGGCTTATTAATTTTGAATATTGCCTATTGCTACGGTGACCATATTAACCAACATAAAATAAAGGATATTTTTTTCAAAATGATTTGGGAATATGTACATACAACTTGTATGCTACAAGTACCTTACCCATACCGTAATTTAAATCAAATATTTACCAGTTAATACTACACGACGAAGCCAGCACACAGTGGTTCAAAATTGGAATTCAATGTTCATAAATCACTGGAGCCTTAATTTTTCAACCAACTAGATTAATTTTTTTCAATGAAAGCTTATACAACTAGCAAGAGACCAGTTGAGCCCGATTTTTGAAAGCGCAAAAAAGTAGCAATTTTGAAGAATATCGTTTCTCCTGTTCCAGTTAATAAATGTTACAAAATAAGGTCTAATTGAAAGCGATTGTAAACGAAAAATAATTCCACCATACAATTTTTGCAACGAGTTTTATTATGTAAAAGTTTTACCTGGAACAGGAGAATACATTTTATTCAACATTGCTACTTTTTCAGCACTTTGTACTAAAAAATTTTAATTTATTGCTGTCTTTCAGTGCAACTGGTAACTCCCTGTGCTTTTGAGAACAATGAATTTTACTGAAAGTATATTAATTTTTCTATCAGTATTAGCAACGATTCGTGATTTATAGATTGTGCAAAGATTACCGTTAAGTGGGGTGCGAAACAAACTGGCGAAGGTTCTCTTACGCTTTTTATTTGTTCATATTCTCTGTTTAAAAATTTACCTCTGAAAAATCCAGGGGTGATTTACAGGACAGTTTAAGAAATAAAGGACAAAAGGCAGTTTTATTTTGAAAAAAAAAAATAAGGACAGGGGGTTAAAATAAAGTACGGATGGTCACCGTACTTATAGCGCGACTATAGAATCTAAAAAACACCTGCGATTTGTATTCCAATAATATTCATTTTGTTGTCAATCACTTTTTAACCGACTTCACAAAAAGGAAAAGGTTATCAATTCGCCGGAATAATTTTTTTTTATATGTACATATGTTACCGCATAACTTTAGACCACGATAACCGATTTCTATGCTTATTTCTTTAAAGGAAAGGTGTTACCTCCGATCATTGCATCATGAGTAAGTTAACGGTAGTCTTAAATTTTTATATGAGAATTGAAGTCGCTTTTGTTTTTTGCTTAAGAATAATTTGTATAATATTTTATGCTAATTTAAAAAGTTAAATTAGATGAAGTTAAGGAAATTCCTATTCCTCTCAAACGAAATCTGTATGCCTATAACGTATTTTTCACTTTTTAGCTCACATTGTAATAAGAGCTGTTTTTAGCTTTTTAAATCATCTTTTACTTTTTTAACCGACTTTAAAAAGAGCAAAAGGTTATCAATTCGTCGCAATATTTATTTTTTTTTTCAATGTATGTTACCGCATAATTTTGGACCACATTAACAAATTTGTATAATTCTTTTTTTAAATGAAACATTGTACCTCCGAGGTGGTCCCATACTAATTTGGTTTAGATCCGAACATTGGATCATGAAAAAATTAACGATACTCTTAAATTTTCATATGAGAATTTAAGTCGGTTGTGTTTTTAGTTTGAAAATTACTTGTTAGTCTTAAAATTCAATGAATCTTAAATCATGCCGCCAATTGTGTAGTCGACATTATGTTGGCTAAGCGACATATGAAGTAGTTGTTGCTGTCCCTAAAAATATTCTAGATTCTAGAAATCGCCGCGTTAAATTTCTATTGCTAAAAATGTCTAAATGAATAAGGCTTATGCCTAAAAATATACAACGCTTCCATTCAAACATAACGTAACCATAATGCTAACGATTTTATATTGAACACATTCCGCTTACGCGTTGCATATTTGTAGGTCCATATGTTATTAATTTAGAGACTTTTAACATAAGAAATTTAGCGTAGCGATTTCTCGAACGCTGGAGCTAACTTTACGAATAGAAATTGCTGACAATTGATTGACAATTATGCAACAAAATGTCTAAGTTACAAAATGTTCGGTAACAAGCAGAATTGGCCTGTATGTGGCAATTTTGAATATTTTACACAAATATTTTAATCGGGATATTTTGGCTGCATTTCTTTATACATTCTGAACGTTTGGAATAAACTATTTTGTTTATTTATTCTTTAGAACGTTCCTGATGATATGTTGACGTATATTTCAAACGCATTCTGTTTATTCCGGCTGTGAAATGGGATTATCCGGAATGTATAAAGAAACGCAGCCTTTGTAATGACAACAGCGTAATGCCATATTTTACTTTCCACCCACTTGCTACTCACATCACTCTTCGTCTTCGGTGTGTTATCGATGGTTTTCAGCTTCTCGCGGACACGTTCGCGCAGCGTTTTGTAGAAGCCATCTTCGTGCAGGGTCAGCGTGTAGATACGTGGATTTTTGGCATCGCGCACTTTGTATTTTTCGATCATCTTATGTGGCAATTTGGCGATGTGATGCGCCTCGAATGCTTCAGTTATATCGGTACCCTGTGCGAAGGTGTTTAAGAAGTTTTGAAAAGAAAATATTTATTTTACAACTGCTGCACTCTGTATTCACGCTTACCTTCGATTCTATTAACCAAAATTCACCACCTGGATGTTTGCTAATGAAATCCGTAAAGTCATAGATGCCATCGTAAATTCGCCAAAGACCCTCAGCTTCATCATCATTCTGTTTGTCCAAGAGCCAGCTGTGGAAGAAAAAACGTTTTATATTTATATTTAATGCAGGAATTTCTAAGGGTCAAATTTACAGTTGCTTATTTAACGACTGACAATTTAACTATCGATTAAAATATTCGTAATGCTCAGTTAACGAAAGTTTAAACCAGCAGCTCCCATAGTTAAACTCGTGAAATAAATTTTTTTTACATTTTCACCAACAGGTCACGTTCATGATTTTCAGTACCGCATTTGGTGGTAGTCAGAAGGCATATTTCCCTTGCCGTCTTAAATGACCTAGCAAAAGTGTATGTGCATACAAAGATACGTAATAGTTTCAGTGCGTTGGAAAGGCGCCACGCCCCCTTTTAAAAAAGCCCCAATTTTCACTAAGAGTATAGGATTGATTTCATATATATCCATACCATGTTCGAGTACTCTACCATGAACACTTCCAGAGATATGCAGTGTGAAAAATCCGGGTTGTATGAGATGTGCCACGCCCCGTTTTCTAATAGCCCCATTTTTTTTTAATGACTATGCGATTGATTTTATATGTGACCTGGTCTACGGAAAGGGGGCTTAGGTGTCAAAAAATCAATTTTCACTTTTTGGTTGATTCGGATGGAAGATGAGATGCTTTTTCACGTGGTGAAAAGCAGAAAATCCTAACTTGCTTAGAAGTGTACTAAAAATGTAGAGAAAGAAGAGTAAAAATACGACAAAATATAATTTATTGGTAATGAACAAAATGCATTGAATTATAAGCTACTAGCAACCCGCCCCGGCTTCGCACGGAAATAAAATATAAGGCCTATGTCACTCACTGAAAAAATGATTAAAATCGATCCCGTAGTTTTGATTTATTCATTACTGCCCGTGGCCCGCACGCGTTACATTTGGAGTAAAACAATTTCCCTTTCTTTATACCATGAAGATTTCCTGCTATCTTTGGAATATCTAAATTCATACCCTACATTTTAACATATTTACTTTTTGCATTTTTACATATTTATTTTATTTTTACAACAACAATTAATATATTACAGAATGTCTTTATATACAACGTTCACAGCTTTCTTGTCATTAGACAATACAAACATGTTTTCTCTTGAGGTGTGAAAAACAGTCAACGCTCAAATCTAAGCCTGCAACGTTGAAGGTTTGACCCTGCGATTTATTAATGGTCATTACAAAAGATGTCTTTACCGGAAATTGTAAACGTTTAAATTGGAATGGTAAATCCGATGGTATCATAGGGATTCGGGGAATCAATACATCTTCTCCGGTACCACATCCTGTGAGTATTGTGTACTCTATTATGAAAGTTTTCAGTGATTTTACCAGCAAACGCGTGCCATTGCAAAGTTTAGGTGGATTCAGGTTTCTTAATAAAATAACAGGACAACCTACTTTCAACACCATTTTGTGAGGAGGGAGTCCAGACGGGTTCAAAGAGTTTAGAAATTCCATTACCATTTAGAAACAAAAGATAATTACTGATGTAATATCTTCAAAAATTAATTAATTGGATAAGGATAAATGCTGTATTGATTAAAATCGCTTCGAAAATAAGCTATTAGTTGTCGTAAAAAGTAAATGACAAAAAAATGTTATTGTGGGTGTAGTCGTTGGAATCGATAGCAAATTTAACGCGCTCCGAATCAATAAAAACTATTCAAAAACTGTATTTTAATTATGTGCGATTTATTAATATAGAACGTGAACAGAGTGGTTTATTTCGCTGAAAAACACTCACAACTAAAAATTTTTCAAATTTGGGTTTTCTGTATAAAAACCCTCAATGCAATGGAATTCAGTACGGCAATAAAGACATGAATTGAAAATACATACATACATACATACATACGTCCGAAATTTAATTATGCGAGAGATTCGTACATATGTACTTACATACATACGTACCGAGTTCTTTCACCATACGATCTAATTCAACATGAATGAGGTGGGGCGAGATTCCCGCATAACTTCTAATGTTTCATTCGGTTGACAGCGAACAAACACACAAACAGCTTTTTTTGGAAAAAGTGCTGCTTTTGTTTAAACAATTTTGGTTAAATAAGATATGAATCAACTTTTTTTTTGATGCAGAACGAAAGTAAATATTTCAAAGTTTAACTTCAAGTAAGTTTCATTTTAATCGGTGGATTCTTTTATGATTTATGGCTGTGTAAACAAAAAATGTATGGGTTTTTACCACATTTTGTCCGATTGCCACGCCCCCTTTATATATTTCTTCACATTATAATGACATAAACCTTCCTCTTCAACCAATCTATCTATTAAAATCCGTTGCTTAGTTTTCAAGATTTAAGCATTTAAGGGGACATAGGGACAGAAAAAGTGACTTTGTTTTATAATATGTAGTGATAAAGACATGATTATACACTAGAAAAACGTATTATGGGCCAAAAATAATAATGCTGAGTAGTTTATGTATTTTTCTTTGTTGTCGTTTTCCTTGAGATCTTTTTACGTGTTGATCCTGAGGAAGATGGACCTGGTTCCTCGTCTGGTCGTACAGGCATGTACAAAAAGGAAAAACAAACGACAAACAGGTACTCTGTAGAAGGTAAATTGAATTCTATGCCTCATAACTTCTGTATCCTGTCTCTGTCCATATTTCTTCCGCCCAGCAAGCTTTGCGTATACACTTTCTAGCTTTTCGTTATTCATAATTCCAGCTTCGATGTGACTTAGTATCACTAAATCAAGTTCATTTTTCGACATCTCTAAACAATTGTTCCGCGTACTCTCGATCATTTCCCGTGGTATCAGTGTATGGCATTCATTATTACAACAATCTTTTGACAGAAATTTTGTTACCAGCTCCTCCTCCTTTACATCAACAACATACAGGTCCATCTTAACAAAAGTTTGTTCGGTATCATCTTCTGCCTGAGATACACATACTTCGTCTTCATCATCATCGCTCTCTTCATAGTTTTCATCATCGTTTTCATCATCCTTTTCATGGAAATATTGTCCGTATACGGCACTGAACTCCTCATCAACACTCATGTTTCATTTCATGCGAAATGCGAAGACGATAATCAACAGAAACAGTAAACGTCACTTCTTCAGTGTTACTTTTTTAAATGTTCCACACTAGCAACTTACACGATGAACTATAATAATATTCCGACCAACAACAACACTTACTGGACCAACAACAACACTTACTGGACCAACAACAACACTTACTGGACGTCCGGCGCGGAGAACAATTAACGAGATAATGAGAAACTGACGAAACGAGTTGCTTACTTTTAACAGCTTTTTCACAGAAAACTAGTTTTCGCACGTAAGCTCCCTTTTCGTAGACGAGGTCACATATATCTCCATACCATGATCGAGTACTCTACCATAAACACTTGCAAAGATGTAAGGTGTGAAAAATTTGGTTTGTATGGGAGGTGCCACGTTACCTTCACTTAGCGGTATGAAACATACTTTACAACCTATTATCATACCTACCGAATATACACACAAAATTTCATTTAAATCGGTCAAGCCGATTTGGAAGAGTTCGACCACAAAAACCGTGACACGATATTTTTATGTATTAGATTTTCATACAAAAATACTAAAAATTCTAAATAAAAAAGAGAGGAATTTTTTTTCAATAGGCACACCATAATCGCCAAATTCTAGTATTCTATCGTGAACACGGACGGAGGTATGCAGTATGAAACATTCGGTTTGTATGGGATGTGCCACGCCCCGTTTTCTAATAGCCCCAATTTTTTTTAATGACTATGCGATTGATTTCATATATCTCCATACCAAGTTTTAGTACTCTACCACGAATACCTTCCAGAGATATGCAGTATGCAGTTTTACGACAACCACAATTTTTCTCCATGAGTATACGATTGCTCTCACATATCTCCATACCGTGTTCCAGTCCTCTTCCATGAACATTTTCCGGGAAATGCAGTATGAAAAATTCGGTTTGTATGAGATGTGCCACGCCCCTTTTTTCAATAGCCCCTTTCTAACTTTTTTCTAAAAAGTGTATGTAAGAAGAGAAATATAGTCAGCGAAAATAAAAAAAATAAAAAATATAAAAACAAAAAGCCGGTACCGTGGGTCCCGCGGGTCCCGATATCCCGGGGTCATCTCTAGTCAGAGCGCTGTGCTGTTTTGTTTTTTTTATAAAAATTAAGTAATAGACGTTATATGACAAAATATATGTACATATGAATCGGTCTTGGGAGATCGATTTATTTTTTGACGATTCCTTTCTGCATCGGTTATTTTTATTTGGATGCGAATCGATTCAAAAACCGGTTTCGTTTATTTCAATCTGGCATCTCTAATATACACACTTGCCTAAATGCATGCATATATATTGCATTTACATTAATTTGCAAGCAAAATTTTACGATTGAGGGTAAATATATAAACATACAGTCATGTGAAAAATAATAGGGGCACGACATTTGTTTGTTTAGCTAACAAAAGCATATATAAGTCCAAATTTCAAACTTTGTAGAAAGATCCCAAACCAATTTGCAACAAAAAAAAAACGTTCTAAAGTGTAAGTATGCTGTTTTATGGCCCATTAAATTCTAACTTAAGAAAGTGTAAATTTTTGTTTCGGAGACAAATATATGTACATATGTAGTAGATGTCGGATCAATAAAATGAAAAAAAAATTTGCACATTCAACGGCGTTGATCCAATTTACTTTGCCTGTTTTCTTAAGACACTCTTTAATTGCTCCTTTTTTAACGGACTTCCAAAAAAGGAGGAGGTTATCAGTTCGTCGGAATATTTTTTTTTTTTTTTTTTTTTTTTATGTATGTTACCGCATAACTTTGCACCACGTCAACCGATTTCGATAATGGTTTAGATCCGATCATTGGATCATGAATATATATAGAGATATATATATTTTTTTTAAGTCGGTTTTTTTTTTGCTAAAAATTACTTGTTTATTTAGTCTGTTTTCACTGCACTCACCTCTTGGTTGTGATCAACTTGGAATTCCTGAAAGTCGGGAATTTCGTTGCAATGCCTGACTGCTTCCAATTTTCTATAACCATTTTGTTTCGTTCTTTAAATTTTCTCACTTCAAATTACCACAAGTATACAAGGATTTTTTACAGCAGGATTTGCACTTTCTAATTTACACTCGCTAGCTAGCTGTGTGTGATCGTACCGAAAGATCATCGAAACCTCGCCGATTTGAACTGAATGCACAGTGATCTTATGTACATCATTTTAAATGGTTTGCTTCCACAATTGCTGGAACAAAATGACAAGCGATTTCTTATCAACATTGCAGAAACA
>NW_023460505.1:0-35786 GCF_013731165.1 Rhagoletis pomonella | reverse complement strand
TGTTTCTGCAATGTTGATAAGAAATCGCTTGTCATTTTGTTCCAGCAATTGTGGAAGCAAACCATTTAAAATGATGTACATAAGATCACTGTGCATTCAGTTCAAATCGGCGAGGTTTCGATGATCTTTCGGTACGATCACACACAGCTAGCTAGCGAGTGTAAATTAGAAAGTGCAAATCCTGCTGTAAAAAATCCTTGTATACTTGTGGTAATTTGAAGTGAGAAAATTTAAAGAACGAAACAAAATGGTTATAGAAAATTGGAAGCAGTCAGGCATTGCAACGAAATTCCCGACTTTCAGGAATTCCAAGTTGATCACAACCAAGAGGTGAGTGCAGTGAAAACAGACTAAATAAACAAGTAATTTTTAGCAAAAAAAAAACCGACTTAAAAAAAATATATATATCTCTATATATATTCATGATCCAATGATCGGATCTAAACCATTATCGAAATCGGTTGACGTGGTGCAAAGTTATGCGGTAACATACATAAAAAAAAAAAAAAAAAAAAAAAATATTCCGACGAACTGATAACCTCCTCCTTTTTTGGAAGTCCGTTAAAAAAGGAGCAATTAAAGAGTGTCTTAAGAAAACAGGCAAAGTAAATTGGATCAACGCCGTTGAATGTGCAAATTTTTTTTTCATTTTATTGATCCGACATCTACTACATATGTACATATATTTGTCTCCGAAACAAAAATTTACACTTTCTTAAGTTAGAATTTAATGGGCCATAAAACAGCATACTTACACTTTAGAACGTTTTTTTTTTGTTGCAAATTGGTTTGGGATCTTTCTACAAAGTTTGAAATTTGGACTTATATATGCTTTTGTTAGCTAAACAAACAAATGTCGTGCCCCTATTATTTTTCACATGACTGTATGTTTATATATTTACCCTCAATCGTAAAATTTTGCTTGCAAATTAATGTAAATGCAATATATATGCATGCATTTAGGCAAGTGTGTATATTAGAGATGCCAGATTGAAATAAACGAAACCGGTTTTTGAATCGATTCGCATCCAAATAAAAATAACCGATGCAGAAAGGAATCGTCAAAAAATAAATCGATCTCCCAAGACCGATTCATATGTACATATATTTTGTCATATAACGTCTATTACTTAATTTTTATAAAAAAAACAAAACAGCACAGCGCTCTGACTAGAGATGACCCCGGGATATCGGGACCCGCGGGACCCACGGTACCGGCTTTTTGTTTTTATATTTTTTATTTTTTTTATTTTCGCTGACTATATTTCTCTTCTTACATACACTTTTTAGAAAAAAGTTAGAAAGGGGCTATTGAAAAAAGGGGCGTGGCACATCTCATACAAACCGAATTTTTCATACTGCATTTCCCGGAAAATGTTCATGGAAGAGGACTGGAACACGGTATGGAGATATGTGAGAGCAATCGTATACTCATGGAGAAAAATTGTGGTTGTCGTAAAACTGCATACTGCATATCTCTGGAAGGTATTCGTGGTAGAGTACTAAAACTTGGTATGGAGATATATGAAATCAATCGCATAGTCATTAAAAAAAATTGGGGCTATTAGAAAACGGGGCGTGGCACATCCCATACAAACCGAATGTTTCATACTGCATACCTCCGTCCGTGTTCACGATAGAATACTAGAATTTGGCGATTATGGTGTGCCTATTGAAAAAAAATTCCTCTCTTTTTTATTTAGAATTTTTAGTATTTTTGTATGAAAATCTAATACATAAAAATATCGTGTCACGGTTTTTGTGGTCGAACTCTTCCAAATCGGCTTGACCGATTTAAATGAAATTTTGTGTGTATATTCGGTAGGTATGATAATAGGTTGTAAAGTATGTTTCATACCGCTAAGTGAAGGTAACGTGGCACCTCCCATACAAACCAAATTTTTCACACCTTACATCTTTGCAAGTGTTTATGGTAGAGTACTCGATCATGGTATGGAGATATATGTGACCTCGTCTACGAAAAGGGAGCTTACGTGCGAAAACTAGTTTTCTGTGAAAAAGCTGTTAAAAGTAAGCAACTCGTTTCGTCAGTTTCTCATTATCTCGTTAATTGTTCTCCGCGCCGGACGTCCAGTAAGTGTTGTTGTTGGTCCAGTAAGTGTTGTTGTTGGTCCAGTAAGTGTTGTTGTTGGTCGGAATATTATTATAGTTCATCGTGTAAGTTGCTAGTGTGGAACATTTAAAAAAGTAACACTGAAGAAGTGACGTTTACTGTTTCTGTTGATTATCGTCTTCGCATTTCGCATGAAATGAAACATGAGTGTTGATGAGGAGTTCAGTGCCGTATACGGACAATATTTCCATGAAAAGGATGATGAAAACGATGATGAAAACTATGAAGAGAGCGATGATGATGAAGACGAAGTATGTGTATCTCAGGCAGAAGATGATACCGAACAAACTTTTGTGAAGATGGACCTGTATGTTGTTGATGTAAAGGAGGAGGAGCTGGTAACAAAATTTCTGTCAAAAGATTGTTGTAATAATGAATGCCATACACTGATACCACGGGAAATGATCGAGAGTACGCGGAACAATTGTTTAGAGATGTCGAAAAATGAACTTGATTTAGTGATACTAAGTCACATCGAAGCTGGAATTATGAATAACGAAAAGCTAGAAAGTGTATACGCAAAGCTTGCTGGGCGGAAGAAATATGGACAGAGACAGGATACAGAAGTTATGAGGCATAGAATTCAATTTACCTTCTACAGAGTACCTGTTTGTCGTTTGTTTTTCCTTTTTGTACATGCCTGTACGACCAGACGAGGAACCAGGTCCATCTTCCTCAGGATCAACACGTAAAAAGATCTCAAGGAAAACGACAACAAAGAAAAATACATAAACTACTCAGCATTATTATTTTTGGCCCATAATACGTTTTTCTAGTGTATAATCATGTCTTTATCACTACATATTATAAAACAAAGTCACTTTTTCTGTCCCTATGTCCCCTTAAATGCTTAAATCTTGAAAACTAAGCAACGGATTTTAATAGATAGATTGGTTGAAGAGGAAGGTTTATGTCATTATAATGTGAAGAAATATATAAAGGGGGCGTGGCAATCGGACAAAATGTGGTAAAAACCCATACATTTTTTGTTTACACAGCCATAAATCATAAAAGAATCCACCGATTAAAATGAAACTTACTTGAAGTTAAACTTTGAAATATTTACTTTCGTTCTGCATCAAAAAAAAAGTTGATTCATATCTTATTTAACCAAAATTGTTTAAACAAAAGCAGCACTTTTTCCAAAAAAAGCTGTTTGTGTGTTTGTTCGCTGTCAACCGAATGAAACATTAGAAGTTATGCGGGAATCTCGCCCCACCTCATTCATGTTGAATTAGATCGTATGGTGAAAGAACTCGGTACGTATGTATGTAAGTACATATGTACGAATCTCTCGCATAATTAAATTTCGGACGTATGTATGTATGTATGTATGTATTTTCAATTCATGTCTTTATTGCCGTACTGAATTCCATTGCATTGAGGGTTTTTATACAGAAAACCCAAATTTGAAAAATTTTTAGTTGTGAGTGTTTTTCAGCGAAATAAACCACTCTGTTCACGTTCTATATTAATAAATCGCACATAATTAAAATACAGTTTTTGAATAGTTTTTATTGATTCGGAGCGCGTTAAATTTGCTATCGATTCCAACGACTACACCCACAATAACATTTTTTTGTCATTTACTTTTTACGACAACTAATAGCTTATTTTCGAAGCGATTTTAATCAATACAGCATTTATCCTTATCCAATTAATTAATTTTTGAAGATATTACATCAGTAATTATCTTTTGTTTCTAAATGGTAATGGAATTTCTAAACTCTTTGAACCCGTCTGGACTCCCTCCTCACAAAATGGTGTTGAAAGTAGGTTGTCCTGTTATTTTATTAAGAAACCTGAATCCACCTAAACTTTGCAATGGCACGCGTTTGCTGGTAAAATCACTGAAAACTTTCATAATAGAGTACACAATACTCACAGGATGTGGTACCGGAGAAGATGTATTGATTCCCCGAATCCCTATGATACCATCGGATTTACCATTCCAATTTAAACGTTTACAATTTCCGGTAAAGACATCTTTTGTAATGACCATTAATAAATCGCAGGGTCAAACCTTCAACGTTGCAGGCTTAGATTTGAGCGTTGACTGTTTTTCACACCTCAAGAGAAAACATGTTTGTATTGTCTAATGACAAGAAAGCTGTGAACGTTGTATATAAAGACATTCTGTAATATATTAATTGTTGTTGTAAAAATAAAATAAATATGTAAAAATGCAAAAAGTAAATATGTTAAAATGTAGGGTATGAATTTAGATATTCCAAAGATAGCAGGAAATCTTCATGGTATAAAGAAAGGGAAATTGTTTTACTCCAAATGTAACGCGTGCGGGCCACGGGCAGTAATGAATAAATCAAAACTACGGGATCGATTTTAATCATTTTTTCAGTGAGTGACATAGGCCTTATATTTTATTTCCGTGCGAAGCCGGGGCGGGTTGCTAGTAGCTTATAATTCAATGCATTTTGTTCATTACCAATAAATTATATTTTGTCGTATTTTTACTCTTATTTCTCTACATTTTTAGTACACTTCTAAGCAAGTTAGGATTTTCTACTTTTCACCACGTGAAAAGGCATCTCATCTTCCATCCGAATCAACCAAAAAGTGAAAATTGATTTTTTGACACCTAAGCCCCCTTTCCGTAGACCAGGTCACATATAAAATCAATCGCATAGTCATTAAAAAAAAATGGGGCTATTAGAAAACGGGGCGTGGCACATCTCATACAACCCGGATTTTTCACACTGCATATCTCTGGAAGTGTTCATGGTAGAGTACTCGAACATGGTATGGATATATATGAAATCAATCCTATACTCTTAGTGAAAATTGGGGCTTTTTTAAAAGGGGGCGTGGCGCCTTTCCAACGCACTGAAACTATTACGTATCTTTGTATGCACATACACTTTTGCTAGGTCATTTAAGACGGCAAGGGAAATATGCCTTCTGACTACCACCAAATGCGGTACTGAAAATCATGAACGTGACCTGTTGGTGAAAATGTAAAAAAAATTTATTTCACGAGTTTAACTATGGGAGCTGCTGGTTTAAACTTTCGTTAACTGAGCATTACGAATATTTTAATCGATAGTTAAATTGTCAGTCGTTAAATAAGCAACTGTAAATTTGACCCTTAGAAATTCCTGCATTAAATATAAATATAAAACGTTTTTTCTTCCACAGCTGGCTCTTGGACAAACAGAATGATGATGAAGCTGAGGGTCTTTGGCGAATTTACGATGGCATCTATGACTTTACGGATTTCATTAGCAAACATCCAGGTGGTGAATTTTGGTTAATAGAATCGAAGGTAAGCGTGAATACAGAGTGCAGCAGTTGTAAAATAAATATTTTCTTTTCAAAACTTCTTAAACACCTTCGCACAGGGTACCGATATAACTGAAGCATTCGAGGCGCATCACATCGCCAAATTGCCACATAAGATGATCGAAAAATACAAAGTGCGCGATGCCAAAAATCCACGTATCTACACGCTCACCATGCACGAAGATGGCTTCTACAAAACGCTGCGCGAACGTGTCCGCGAGAAGCTGAAAACCATCGATAACACACCGAAGACGAAGAGTGATGTGAGTAGCAAGTGGGTGGAAAGTAAAATATGGCATTACGCTGTTGTCATTACAAAGGCTGCGTTTCTTTATACATTCCGGATAATCCCATTTCACAGCCGGAATAAACAGAATGCGTTTGAAATATACGTCAACATATCATCAGGAACGTTCTAAAGAATAAATAAACAAAATAGTTTATTCCAAACGTTCAGAATGTATAAAGAAATGCAGCCAAAATATCCCGATTAAAATATTTGTGTAAAATATTCAAAATTGCCACATACAGGCCAATTCTGCTTGTTACCGAACATTTTGTAACTTAGACATTTTGTTGCATAATTGTCAATCAATTGTCAGCAATTTCTATTCGTAAAGTTAGCTCCAGCGTTCGAGAAATCGCTACGCTAAATTTCTTATGTTAAAAGTCTCTAAATTAATAACATATGGACCTACAAATATGCAACGCGTAAGCGGAATGTGTTCAATATAAAATCGTTAGCATTATGGTTACGTTATGTTTGAATGGAAGCGTTGTATATTTTTAGGCATAAGCCTTATTCATTTAGACATTTTTAGCAATAGAAATTTAACGCGGCGATTTCTAGAATCTAGAATATTTTTAGGGACAGCAACAACTACTTCATATGTCGCTTAGCCAACATAATGTCGACTACACAATTGGCGGCATGATTTAAGATTCATTGAATTTTAAGACTAACAAGTAATTTTCAAACTAAAAACACAACCGACTTAAATTCTCATATGAAAATTTAAGAGTATCGTTAATTTTTTCATGATCCAATGTTCGGATCTAAACCAAATTAGTATGGGACCACCTCGGAGGTACAATGTTTCATTTAAAAAAAGAATTATACAAATTTGTTAATGTGGTCCAAAATTATGCGGTAACATACATTGAAAAAAAAAATAAATATTGCGACGAATTGATAACCTTTTGCTCTTTTTAAAGTCGGTTAAAAAAGTAAAAGATGATTTAAAAAGCTAAAAACAGCTCTTATTACAATGTGAGCTAAAAAGTGAAAAATACGTTATAGGCATACAGATTTCGTTTGAGAGGAATAGGAATTTCCTTAACTTCATCTAATTTAACTTTTTAAATTAGCATAAAATATTATACAAATTATTCTTAAGCAAAAAACAAAAGCGACTTCAATTCTCATATAAAAATTTAAGACTACCGTTAACTTACTCATGATGCAATGATCGGAGGTAACACCTTTCCTTTAAAGAAATAAGCATAGAAATCGGTTATCGTGGTCTAAAGTTATGCGGTAACATATGTACATATAAAAAAAAATTATTCCGGCGAATTGATAACCTTTTCCTTTTTGTGAAGTCGGTTAAAAAGTGATTGACAACAAAATGAATATTATTGGAATACAAATCGCAGGTGTTTTTTAGATTCTATAGTCGCGCTATAAGTACGGTGACCATCCGTACTTTATTTTAACCCCCTGTCCTTATTTTTTTTTTTCAAAATAAAACTGCCTTTTGTCCTTTATTTCTTAAACTGTCCTGTAAATCACCCCTGGATTTTTCAGAGGTAAATTTTTAAACAGAGAATATGAACAAATAAAAAGCGTAAGAGAACCTTCGCCAGTTTGTTTCGCACCCCACTTAACGGTAATCTTTGCACAATCTATAAATCACGAATCATTGCTAATACTGATAGAAAAATTAACTTAACTTTTAACTTTCAGTAAAATTCATTGTTCTCAAAAGCACAGGGAGTTACCAGTTGCACTGAAAGACAGCAATAAATTAAAATTTTTTAGTACAAAGTGCTGAAAAAGTAGCAATGTTGAATAAAATGTATTCTCCTGTTCCAGGTAAAACTTTTACATAATAAAACTCGTTGCAAAAATTGTATGGTGGAATTATTTTTCGTTTACAATCGCTTTCAATTAGACCTTATTTTGTAACATTTATTAACTGGAACAGGAGAAACGATATTCTTCAAAATTGCTACTTTTTTGCGCTTTCAAAAATCGGGCTCAACTGGTCTCTTGCTAGTTGTATAAGCTTTCATTGAAAAAAATTAATCTAGTTGGTTGAAAAATTAAGGCTCCAGTGATTTATGAACATTGAATTCCAATTTTGAACCACTGTGTGCTGGCTTCGTCGTGTAGTATTAACTGGTAAATATTTGATTTAAATTACGGTATGGGTAAGGTACTTGTAGCATACAAGTTGTATGTACATATTCCCAAATCATTTTGAAAAAAATATCCTTTATTTTATGTTGGTTAATATGGTCACCGTAGCAATAGGCAATATTCAAAATTAATAAGCCCGAAACTTTTTGTTTTTCATTAAAGCAAATTCTATTGTCATTTTCTTTAATCCCATTACAAGTTGGTATAAAATTGTACCAAGTTCGGAACTCAAACGGAATCTGTATAGCTCTAAATTAGTTATTACTTTTCTGTTCAAATTGTAATAAAAGCGTATTTTTAGTTGTGTATGTATGTACATGGATTTATGTTAATTTAGTGTTTTACTTGCAGGCAATTCACCTATTCTTGTTGGTGTCTATCTTCATTTTCGCCGTTCTCAGCGCACGCCTACATAGTCTGCTCTTCCTAGCGCTCGCTGGCACTGCGCTTTGCTGGACCGTCATTGTGGCGCATAACTACTTCCACAGGCGCGATAATTGGCGTATGTACACCTTCAATTTGTGCCTGATGAACTTCTGCTCGTGGCGAATTTCGCATGCGCTCTCCCATCATATCTATCCGAATTCGTACTTCGACCTGGAATTGTCCATGGTTGAGCCGCTACTTTGCTGGGTGCCCAATCCATATATAAAGAGCAAACTTATGCGTTATCTGTCAATAGTCACAGAGCCAATCACTTATGCGATAGTTTTTCCATTACAGATGGCGACTAGGTAATTTCGAAGGTTTCTTTTTTTTTATTTCATTTACTTAAGATTAATGAGTCTCCTTCCCACTTCAGAATCTTTTACTCGCTTCGCCACGAGAACATCCTGTACTGGCACGATATTCTGCCGCTCAGCATACCACTCGCCATGTTCCTCTTCTCCGATCTTACGTTGCTGTTGTCACTGCGCCAGTGGCTGTTCATCACAATGATTGCCAGCTTCGCTTTCAGTGTTATTGGCCTGAATGCGGCTCATCATGATCCGGAGATCTATCACGAAGGCGATGCTAATCGTGAAGATCGCGACTGGGGGCTCTTCCAGGTGGATACCATTATCGATCGTGGTGACTTGAAGGGTTCACAGTTCTTAGTGTTGACTCACTTCGATGATCATATTTTGCATCATTTGTTCCCGACTTTGGACCACGGCATCCTACCACAACTCTATCCAATACTCTATGAGACGTTGGAACAATTTAAGGGCAAAGTGCGCGAATGTAATCATTTGGAACATTTGTTGGGTCAGCATAAGCAATTGTTGCGCACCACACCGAATACAAAACCGCCGGGTTCGCATAACTAAGAAAAATATAAAATTTTAAATCAGTTTGAGAATATGTACCATTTTTTGGGTAGCAGATAATTAAAATTGTTTCTTAAATATTTTGTAAGTTTTTATATGGCATTTCCATTTACGAAATACCAGTAGATATGTTTAAATAATTTTAGGCTACAGACTACGTTATCATCTCAAATACAATTTGGAATACATGTATGTATGTATGTATGTAGAATAGACCAATACTTAAAGCTTAACTTTTTCGCATTCGAATCAGTTGGCGATTTTCACGTTTTATTAAGTGTGTGGCCAAGCTTTTCCTCCAATTTATGGTGTTATGACGTCTTCGACCGCCAGATTAGTTTTTGTACGAACCTTTTTCATGTGACAAAACGACTCTGAGGATTTACATTACCCGCCAGAATGAGATCGCTATTAGAAAGGTGTTTCATATTGGCCCTACCAGGCATCGAATCTTGGTCCTTCCTCTGGCTTCTCAGCTAGGATGGCTGATGCTGAAGATGAATGAGGGTGCTCCAGGGGAACGACAACAAAGGCACAGGCGGCCACACACACCATGGAACGACTAGATTACATAAATTTAGGAGAGGATCTACTACTTAATTACTGCGACCAATAACGATCCATTATAACATACCTCTATTTGGTTGCCAGTCTTCCTCGGTCCACGTTTCAGGTTTGAAAAGTGGCGCATGCAATGCAATGGTTAGTAAGAAAGCCTGTAGCAATCATTAGTTAGTGCTTTGTTAAGTAAAATAGTACTCCAGTTCCCCTTGTACAGTTCAGTACTGGTGCAGTAATGTTGTGGTTGCTTCCTCATAAAAAATCGCCTAACAGCCCTTTTTCTGGCGTGAATAAATACCATTTCGTGACCCTACTGTGTCCCGAAACCCAACTGCTGTAAGTTCGTTCCTGGATCCTGGATGCAATAAGTGTTAAACGATGACGGCAACCTCCTCTTTACAGGCAGAGTTTTTTGCCGTAAGCTAGTAGAACGTATCCTTCTGGGTTGTACATCATGGACCACGGCTCCGATGCATTGGCCAGTCTAGTTAGCAGCCATCAGTTTACGAATCGTGGGTAGCCTTCCTTGGCTTAGGTCGTTCATTGTTCCAATTGCTTCTATGTGGGAAAAGGACCTTGTTGTATTTCATAAAACCCTCAGAATGTATAATGGTACAAGCTTCGTATCTTATGCAGGGCTCCCTGAGTTGAGTCCGGTTGTTGCCAATAGAAAATCGTTCTTGATGACAATTACAGAGAAGGCAATTCCAGAAGCCTCTCAAGAGCCGCAGTCGGTGTGGTTATCATCGAACCAGTGATGCCCACGCGCACGTTTGATAATAGTTTCCTAAACTTGGCCTGCGTGAACTTTACTTATGTCCTCGTCCACCAGACGTTCTCAGCATATTTCAAACAAAACGTTCTCTCAATTATTACCTGTGATTCTTCAATTATCTGTCATCTGCATTTGAACGCTTTTGTTAATCGGTTAACTGTATCAGCTAACTCAAGAGAGGTCCGTTTGCAAGAGTATAACAATTCGCGGCAGCATTCTGGTACAGACGACAGACCATCAAAATCGTCAAGAGTTATAACACCGGCACACAAAAAAAGTGGTGTGTGCTTTTAACCATATTGGTCTAGCAACATATTGGTCGACTCACTAAATCCGAATCGGAGGTCCGTTTGGCAATTTCGAGTTAATTGCGTAAATAATGAAAAAAAAATGCAAAAAATTCGCAATTTGCTCGAAATTTCGAGGGTGTACGAATCAAACGGACCTCAGACTCGGATTCTGCGGGTTGAAATACATGTCGGTAGCTGGATCTAATTAAAAGCACACACCATTTTTTCTTGTGTGCCGGTGTAATTGACATATTTAGAACGTTTCGCAATACATACCAGTTTGATAGAATGAGTTTAGAAGTAGTTCCATACATCCCATTCCGGTACAGTTCCTCTCCAATTGGGATCCGGCAGATTCAAATAGAGGCCATTGCCTTTTCAAAAGTTTCACCTCGTTGCGACTTTTATTAGAAAAGTTATTCATTTCCACTGAAGAAATGGTTGCAGCAATTTGGTCATTTCCATTTCCATTGGGTAAGTCGTCTGTTGCCGTGACGAGTGAAACTCTGGTAAAAATCGATATGGCATCATGAAATTGCGCATAAACCTGAAGAAGTTAAGTAACTTATGAACGACCGCAAAGTAATGCAGACTCCACTCGACACGGTATTCGCATGAGGCCCAATTGCTATGTTGGTCTTCTTGGGTTTAACGTTTAATCCAGGAGCCAAGAGATGGTGACTTCAAATTAGAATGACAATATTTTTCACGTAAGCTTGAATTTCAAAGCCCCATTCATTAGGAAGGACCATTATAGATGGAACATCACTCCAGCCTAGGACAACTTTTCGTAGCTAAGAAACTGACTCTTCTTTCAATTTTAATGTTGGTTTCGAACTTCGAATTCGAGCGCAGGATACACCTACATATTTTGCAACGCTGCTGAGCAATTTTGTTTGATCCTTTATTCAGTTATTCCCTTAGAGCAGTTAAAAGTCAAAATTTTTTTGTTTTTGATTTTTTTTATTGATTTACATTTATTTTGTTCCTTTTTTGTATACTTTTATCTTTAAATTTAATATTACTTTCAGATTAATTAAAAAAGTAACAGTAAACATAAGCTCTGCCATTATGAGAGTGTGTGTGTGGTTGTTTGAGTGGTAGTATGCGTGTAAAATTTGTACGCTCCTCGGCTGCGTTCGCGCTCCATTCCATTCCATTCTTCGTATGGCTGCCTTTCCTCGTTTCCTCGGGTCCGCTTGTGCGCGCGTGTGTGTACTTAAAAAAAAAAAACTACATACAATTTCAACGGCTGTTTTCGATCAACTCTCACTCGTGTTGTTAGTATTTGTTTCTTATTTTAGTTTAGTTTTTTTTTTTACAAATTGCATGTGTGTTTTTTTTTTTTCCTGAACACTCTTCTCTACGTACATAATTATGTAAGTTCTTGTTAAAGTTAAAAGTCATTTGTTATTTGTATAAAAGCAAAAATTAAATACAATCTGGGCTAGACTGACTTTCTTTCGTACATCGTGGCGAAGAACTACTACATAGACGCAGTAAATATCCGACTTTTATGCGCTTAAAATATGTACATACATACTTGACTAACAACAACAACAGCAACATCGTCGTCATCGGTGTGAGCTTATGCTAGTGTTTGTTTTTTATGTGTGTTTTTGTGTATTTTTTTTCTTTTACATTGGTTTGTTGTTTTTGTTTTTTTTTATAATATTATTTTTAAGAGATTTTCTTGCCTAAGTGCATATATTCCTCCCGTCGTTCGAATTATACATGTTTTTTTTTATTTAAATTAATTAAACAAAAAAGTATTGTAAATAGTTTAAATTAAATTAAACATAACAAATAATTATGAAATATTATTTTAAAATAATTCCTTTAAAAACGAAGCATAGAAATGGCATTTAGAATTCGTTTTCTGGAGCAAGGTCGAATCTTGGTGGGAAAGCCAATCCGTCGAGTTGTGGCCGTACGGACATCGCTCGGGGCTGTTGAGTGCGGAAGAGAAAAAAATAACAAATATTTAGTAAATGTTTTCGATGCAAATGTAAAACGAGAAAAAAAAACGAAAGCTTTAATAAACTATGAAGACAACAAAGTGGATAATGCGAGGGGGTCTCAACAAATTTTCTTTCGGGGGTTCATATGTAAATATATATATATATATATAAGGCAAAACTTTTCAAGCACAGAGCATCGGAACGGCCAAGGATTGACAAACTAGACTAGAACAAAGAGTTGTGTAGTAAACGCCAATTAATTTTGATGAAAATGATTTTTATGAATTTTCTTCGTTTCATATCATTTGCCTGCTTATACTGAGATGATGAGATCGTGCAGTGAGTGCATTCCTATGAGAAATGGTCAAACATATCAGTGCTGTGAGTGCACATTGATTCCCTTTTTGTATGTATGTTTGTATGTGTATGTATGACAAACAGTATGACTGTGCCGTTGTTCTTATAGAACACGGTTTAAGTTAATTTTTTATTTTTTGATATACGTAATTTTCATTCTTGTTTGGGGAATACAACTAAGGGGCGCATAAACGCTTATCTTCGTTCACTTACAAATGTAATGAGAAGTAATTATTGGTCCAGCGCATTCTGGCGGCCACCCTTTGACGCTGCCGGCTACAGTTTACACATACATATATAATAAAAAAGTAGAGTTTTTAAGATTTTTTTTGTTGTTTTTTTAATATTTTTTCAGCTTTTTTGATTTTTTGTTTGTGAAATATCGAGGCATCGTGCTATCGATGTCTCTGATTCAACTACACTTTTCTATCATGTCTTGTGATGATGAAAAATAAATTGAATGTTGCATGGCGTATTTGATTTTGTTTTGTTTTTTTTTTTTTAAATAAGTTATTTTAATTTTTTTTTTCAGTTTTTGGCTGCTTATGAACTACAATTCTCTTTGCATTTATTTCTCATGTGTCGTGGTCTGATGGCACCACCACTCTACAGTTGGACCATTGGCTGTGCCGTATTTAATTATAATCGAGCGCGCATGAATCGAGAGGGGGAGAATAATAATAAATACAAAATAAATCAATAAATAAATTATAAAAGTTTGCAAATTAAAAGTTTGTACAGGTTTTATGAACTTGTTTGTACTACTCTACACTTACCGCTGGGCTGCCACCACGTCCAACTGAGCCGGCACGTCCCTTGGCGCGGAATTTGCTGATAGCCTGTTCGGCCAAGTCAGCGCGTTCCTCGGCTTCTTCGAGTTCTTGCTGTGCTTTGCGGAATTTGGCCAAATTGAGGGCAGCGATTTCTTCGGCTTCTTCGATTTGCCTCTTGTATGTCTTGATCTTCTGTTGCAGTTTGTCGACCAAGTCTTGCATGCGTTCGTGGTTCTTGCGGTCTTCCTCGGACTGGAAGCTCAACTCCTTGATGCGACGTTCAGATTTGCGCAGATTCTTCTGGGCATCGGCGTGTCTTCTCTGTTCACCGTCCAATTCGTTCTCCAATTCGCGGACGCGTTGCTCCAATTTCTGGATAGCCTTCTTGCCACCCTTCAGTGCGTTGGCTTCAGCCTCATCCAAGCGGACTTGCAATTCCTTGATTTGTTGTTCCAAGGCCTTGTGGAGTTTCTCTTGTGTCTGTGCATGATCTTGTTCGGCGCGGAGTTCATCGGCGAGACGGGCAGCATCGACCATAGCCTTCTTGGCCTTCTCTTCGGAGTTCTTGGCTTCGTTCAGCAGCTCATCCAAATCGGAGTGGAGTGTTTGCAGTTCGGATTCCAATTTCCTCTTGGCAGCAGAGATGGAAGCATTCTGGGCGGAGACTTCGTTGAGTTGTTCGTGGGCATCGGCCAATTCCTGTTCGGCTTGGCGACGACCGCGGTCGGCTTGTTCGAGCAGAGTGCGGGATTCCTCGAGTTCGTTCTGGAGGGCGTTGGCGCGGCGCTCGGAGATGCCCAATTGTTCGCGGGCATCGTCGCGGGCTCTCTGTTCTTCTTCGAGGGCGGTCTGGATATCCTTAAGCTGTTGCTGGTAGCGTTTGATGTTCTTCTGGGCCTCGGCGTTAGCCTAAAGTGTCAAAATCGAAATGAAAGGGGAAATTTAAAATCGAGTTTGTTATTGTTTCTTCTTCGCGTTTGTACTTTACCTTGTTGGCATGATCCAATGCAATTTCCAGCTCGTTGATATCGGCTTCCAACTTCTTCTTCATGCGGAGGGCCTCAGCCTTACCCTTGGCTTCGGCTTCGAGGGAGGCTTGCATGGAGTCGAGTGCGCGTTGGTGGTTCTTGCGGGTGTTTTCGAATTCCTCTTCTTTCTCTTGGATGCGGCGGTCGATTTCTTGACGCACTTGGGACAATTCCAATTGTGCGCGCAACACCTTGTTCTCTTCCTGTTCCAAGGCAGCTTCGGCTTCCTCGAGGGCGGCTTGGAGTTCATCCTTTTCGGCTTCCAAGCGTTTGCGTGCCTTCTCGATTTCGTGAATGTTGCGGCCACCTTCACCGATCTGGTCGAGCAGATCCTTAACTTCATCGGCAAGATTCTTATTCTCACGGCGCACGGCCTCCAATTGTTCTTGGCCTTCTTCGTAGGCACCCTTGAGACGGAACAATTCGGTTGAGTAGTTGCGGCATTCCTTCTGGGAAGCATCCAATTCAGCAGCCAAATCATCAACCTTGAGCTTCCATTCGCCAATGATCTTGTCGAAGGCCTTCTGTTTCTTCTCGGCAGCGTTGGCAATGGCGTTGGCACGGTCGACTTCCAATTGCAAGTCTTCGACTTCGGTAGCCAGGCGTTGCTTGGTCTTCTCGAGGCCAATGCATTTCTGGTTGAGCGATTCAATGGTTTCCTCAGCCTCAGCCAAGCGAGCTTGCAACTTCCTCTTGGCTTCCTCCAATTCCTCAGAGCGGGCAACACCATCGGATTCGTATTTGCTGCGCCATACTTGAGCCTCAGCGTTGGCCTTGCTGAGTTGACGTTGCAAATCAGCCTTGCCTTCGGCTTCCTCTTCTACCTGCTCGCGCAGATTGTCCAGGTCGTGTTCCAAGTTGCGGAACTTGCCCAAGAGGGTGGCACGTTCGCGGGATTCTTCGTCGGCCAAGCGTTTGGTATCTTCCAATTGAGTGGTCAAGGAGATCTTGATCTTGGACAATTGCGACACCTGCGATTCGGCTTCCTCCAATTGACGCAACAGATCGGAGTTTTCGATTGACAGCTTCTTCTTGGAGGCATCGAAGTCGTTGAGGGTGCGGTTGGTTTCGTCCAATTTGCCTTGCACTTCGTTCAAAGTGTGTTGCAATTGCTTGGCGATCTTTTCTTGGGCAGCCTGGTTAACGGCAATGAGAGGAATGAGAAATGCGTTAATTTTTTTTTTTTGCTGGGGGAAAATTTTGTTTTCGTTCTTCGAAAAGTGTAAGGCGGTTTTGTGTGTACTGTACAATTAGTAGTGGCGCATTTTTAGTTTTTATAAAAAAATATTTGTTAGAGGTTCAGGGGCTTGGAAGTTAAGAGGCAATATCTATATACAAAACTACGTTCATACTGAATTTAACGATCAATGCTGACTTAGAGGCAATTTCGCATATACAGTGTTTCTCACAAGTCTACGCGCACAAATGGGAAAGTACGGATAGGGCATCCTTACTTTCTCGAGTACGCCGCCCCTGAGGACATACTTAAATCGGTTTAGGAATTTAAAAAGCGAATCTACATACAAAATAAATTTACAAGTGACAATTTCAGCGTAATTACAGCAGCAGCAATGCGTACAACAAAAACTTTTTATAAATATCCTTAATTGTGTATACCTTCTCGTTGCTAAGGTGGTCAACACCGGCGCGGAGGTCATTCAATTGAGCGTAGTATTCATTCTTCTCCTTCTCAGCCCTAGATTGTGTGAATAATAGAGTAGATTTGGATATGGTTAGAGATGTGTTAAATTGTGTATGGGATTAGAAGTTCAAGAGATACAGAGATAGAGCGAGAGCGGTCGCAAAAAATATTGCTTCCGTTGCAGAGCGTACGCGACCCTTTTCAAGTCTTCAAGAGCTTTTTCGGAATTTATGGAACCAGCTCCGTAGAAATTTTTATGTGAACCATTCGATTAATGATTTTCTTATTTTCATTTCAAAATAGAGATATGGCATGCATATATCTGTTGTGTATTTGTGGTGGTAGTAAGTGTACTTGTTGTTGGAGGTATTTGGATGTGTTTGCTTTGTATAGCACTGCGGCTTGAAGTGCTTTCACAACATATTACCTTATCGCGGGACAGTTGATCGCAAGCGGCACGAGTTTGGTTCAACTCATTGTGGCAAGTCTGGCGATCGTGTTCAGCCCTGTATTGCATTACAAGAAATTGAAAATTAATTAACCGAAATCAGGAAATCAGAAATTTTTTCACAACAATCGAAAACATCAAAACCACTTCCAACAAAAAACAAATATACAGAAGGACGCTCCACGTTGATGCACACGGTGTGCGACGCCGAAAAGGCGAACAAACATTCGCCACCTGGAAACATGTATCTCGAAAATATTACAATAACAACAAATACTTACTTAGCCTTCAACTTGTTGAGCTGATCAACCTGTTCGGCCATCTCAGCAACAGCATCGTTGTGCTTCTTGCGCAAGTTGGCCAAGGTGGATTCGTGCTGAATGTTGGCTTCCTCCAAATCGCGGCGCAATTTGCTGAGTTCGGCTTCGCGTTTCTTGTTGAGTTCGATTTGAGCAGAGGTAGCACCACCGGCTTCCTCAAGACGCTCACCCAATTCCTCCAATTCGCGGGCCAAATCAGCGCGTTGCTTCTCAGCCTTGGCGCGAGCTTGACGTTCAGCCTCAACTTCCTCTTCCAATTCTTCAATGCGGGCCTGCAATTCCTTGATCTGGCGCTGGTGCTTGCCAACACCGACCTGTTCGTCTTCCAATTTGGCGGTGATCGAAGACAATTCCTTGTCCTTGCGTTGGATGGTCTGCTCCAATTCCTTCTTGTTGCGTTCCAAGTCAGCGACGGCTTCCTGGGTGAGTTTGAGGTCACCCTCAACCTTGCGCTTAGCCTTCTCAACATCACCGCGCAATTTCTTCTCACGCTCCAACGAGTCCTCCAATTCATCGAGGGTCTGTTCGAGCTTAGCCTTAACCTTGTTCAAGTGGTTTATCTTGTCCTCGGCGGCTTGGAGTTCCTCACCAGTCTTCTGGTTGCTTTCACCTTGCATCTTCTTCTCCTTGTTCAACTTGTTGATGAGTTCATCCTGGTGGGCGATCTCATCGTTCAAGTTGCGGATTTGGTGATCCTTGGTGGCCTTATCTTGTTCAGCCTTCTGGACGTTCAATTCAAGATCCTCAATATCCTTCTTCAGGCCAGAGATCTCTTGGTCAGCCTTCTTCTTCTGTTGGAACAGTTGGTTGCGGGCATCTTCCTCTTGGCTCAAGCGATCTTGGATATCCTATTGAGGGTGAGAGAGGGTGGGAGAGAAAACAATTGTCAGGTGAGTACAAAAGTATTCGTGGATATATTTTTAATAGGCGTATAGTGTGTACTATGTAGATATGTATAGCTTTATGACTCTGAATTGATTGGCCAATTCACTCACTCACTCACTCTATAACG
The DNA here is from genome assembly GCF_013731165.1 of Rhagoletis pomonella. Classification (NCBI taxonomy): domain Eukaryota; kingdom Metazoa; phylum Arthropoda; class Insecta; order Diptera; family Tephritidae; genus Rhagoletis; species Rhagoletis pomonella. Next base: position 17,453 of record NW_023460505.1, on the reverse strand, counting down.
CGCGATCGTTTAACGATCACTCCACTCTTGAGCTGCTACAATATAAGCTCTGCTATTTATAGCGCAACGCACAAATGTACCGTTTTACTGTTCGCGCTGAATCAAAAATTGAAATTGCTGCTAAAAATAGCGTGCACACTCTTCGTAGAAGATTTCTAATTATTCGTTTTTTTTTGTTGCTGGCTTGCTTGCTCTCCTTTTGCAGCTGTGATCTATTGCGGCAAGTGCAAATCCTCACACACACACACACATAAATACCAGAGCAGTGATTAATTTGCAATGCCTGTGACTGTCTGTTGATGTTATTGATTTGCGATTTGCGTTGGTTTATGGTGCTTGATGGCCGCACTTAATGAAGCGCGACTGCATGTGGATCGCAAGTTGTAAGAATTTGACGAGGATCGCCAAGTGTTTACAATAGATAATTTTGCTGTTTGCTTAGTAAATTTTTATGAATATCGCCTTGAGCATTATTGCCTGTGTTTATAATGTGTGAGCGTGCGCGCACACACAGGTACATAAATATGCAGGTATTCGCAAATTAGCTCTGGCCCCAGGTAAGTGGATATTATAGAATGAGCCAAATGGTAAACGAGGCGGAACAATGAGATTATCGTTAATTAGTGATACAAATTGGAAGACTTTACATTTTTGCATGTTTGAGACGCCAGCGATCTTAATCAAAATTTTCAAGAAAATTACAGAGATTTTTGTATTATTACTGATACTGCGAAATTATTGCGAATCTGGTTCACGGGGGGAATTTTTATTTTTCCTTGAAATACATATTAATCAAAACATTCAAGAGTTTGAACATTTTCGCCGATTTTTCTCATCTGTTGAACGTGAAAATTCAATTCAAATTTTTAACGAACGCCGATTGGTCCGCCGTATATCTACTCATTCCTGAATACACAATTTTAATTTCACGGAATTGATTTTTTTTTTCTGAACAAATGAAGTTTTTTGCGATTTTCACTGCACGGCAATCGCTCCGGCGATGAGATGCATGATTTTATGAGTTTTATTTTGGTGATTAATTTCTGTGTTTTTTTTTTTTTTTTACTTACGCGCAATTGGTTCTCGAGGTCGTTCTTCTGGGCAGTCAACTTGGCGTTCCTCTCCTGGAAGTCTTGCAATTGACCCTTCTCACCGGACAGCGAGTCCAAAAGGGCAGTCTTTTCAGCCAACAGCTTAGCGTTGAGGGCTTCCAATTCCTTGCGTACTTTCACTTCAGCGGCATGCAATTCCTCAGCCTTCTTGGCCTTCTCTTCCAGACGCTGCAATTCGAATGAATCAAAAGGAACAGATGGTGTTTTAATATCAGTGGATAAATTTGCGATGTCTTGCGGCGCTGCGGCTACGGCGGCGACGGCGGCGGCAGCAGACGAGTTGGTGGTGTTGGTGTTTGGTTCGTCGTTGGTGGGAGCTGGTATATAGTCAGTTTGGTCGGGTGCATCAGCATCAGCAGCATTGGTATGACCATTTAAGGCAGCTGCTGTGCCATTTTCGATGACGGGTGGGGCTTCTCCATCTGCTGCTGGCGCTACTGCTGTTGGCTCAGCAGCATCCGTGGCGGTGGCAGGCGCGGCGGCTGCCTTTTTTGATTTCTTTACCTTTTTCTCATCAGCCATATTAGAGGTGTGTCCTTATATTTCTTATTGGAGAATTTCTATTGCAAAGGATAACTGCGCGGCTACGTGAAGCGTAGCGTTGTAGACGGATTTAAATGCCCGTAGAATTAATAACCGTTTTAGAAAAATAGTAATTCGCAAAAGCTGCTGAGCGTTTAGCTTTTAATGAGCTTTCGCATAGGTGAGCGCTTTCACTTGTGCTTTCGTTTGTTGGTCTCAAAAGAGTCGTTTTAGGGCAAATACTTTCAAGGCTTTTTGCAACTAATACTATTTTATTTCTTCGTATTTAAATACTGTTTTATTTTTTATTTTTTTTGTTATTTTTTAATATTTTAAATGTTTGCTTAATAAACTCCAAAAAACGCTTTGGATTCGATTTGATTTCGTTGCGGTCAGCTAGTGAACTGAACTGCGGCACGACGCGTTTAAAGAACTAGGTCCGACTAGCTACTGGTCAACAGCTGGAATGATGATGAGTGCAGCAGCAATGAGCAATTCGAGCGGCGCAGCTCAAAGAAGAAATTATTTCAATTCAATTACAATTACAACTACCTACAACTGTGTATGTACATATGTGCGTAAGTGTGTGTATGTGTGGGGTAAATAAATTTAGCAACGCCCCGAATATGATCGAATCGAATATTCTGCGAACGATGTGTTCAACACGTTAATAAATCTCATATTTATGCGCTTCGCCGAAGAAAACAAACAAACAAACAAACAAACAACAACAGCAGCAGCAATACACAAGTGTGCACATTCCGGCAAGGGTTGCATGTTGTTGTTGGTTTTCCTTCTGTTTTCCGCAACAAAACAGGCCGCACCGCCGAGAGACGCTGCGCGGAGCCCCATTCTTGTATGTGGCGCGATCAATGATATGGCGCAGGTGTTGCGCTACAAATCCCGCCAGCCACGCATATTTGGCGCTTTGAGATCGCGGTATTTAGAAAGTTTGCCATGATTGCTATTAGCGTTTGGCTGTTGGCTGTTGGCTGCTGGGCTGTGGACTTTTATTGTTGCTGCTGTTGTGGCAGCATGAGTAAGATGGCAAATAGTTGCTAAGTCAGCTGCGCCTGTCTGCTTGCTCATACGCGCCAATATGAGTTGGCCAAATTATTTTGATGAGGTTTCAATTAGAAATATTAATAAGTGCCCGTAGGCAGCGACAAGAAAATTCAATTGCCAGCTTTTTTGTTGCTGCTTGCAAGCGCATTTTATATACATAGTACACCGATGATAAATGTATAAGTATTCATATTTCATTATTCATTCCGGCGGCCGGCGTCGACGACGACGACATCGACGATGAGTTGACTCGAGTTGAGTTGAGTGCTGTTGTCCACTACAGCTGTTTCAGCTGTTGATTGAGTTGCGCGCTTAGCTGGCGCTGCATTTACAGGGGCCAGGAAGACATACATTTGTAAGTATGTATACACATACAATAACCCACACACACTGTCATCATACATATATGTTTATGTATGGGTAAATGTTATATTTGTACATTCGTGTGGGCAGCTTCTTGCGATGAGCCATGACAGCTGGATTGAAACGGAGCAACTTGTAGAACTTCAAGCAGCAGCCCAAAGGTGAAAGAAAGAAGAAGAAGAAGCTGCCAACGCTTATTGCTTATGTTCAGGGACGTTTGCTTGTCGCCAAAGGACACATATCTAATAACGGGGCGCGCCTTCAATCAACACTAATTGGTTATTAGTCATTTCTGTTTTATTTTTGTTTTTGGTTTTGGATTTCTTAAAATTTCAGTCGCCATGCGAGTAGCAAACTGAACAAAAAAATGGATGCTTTAAAATGGTTTCGCGCAAAAATAAAAAAGGCCAATATTTAATAGCAATCGAGAGTGTTAAATCAAAGGTATGCCGCTACTAAATGGCTTTGTGCGAAAATTCGCGATTGTTTACAATAAATTCAATGTGCTAGACACATGTGTCCGTAAGTACACTTCTATAGCGCCCACTCCATTAAAGTAGAGAAATTATTTGCAGAGAAATTCCAAAGAAATACAAATTTGTGAGTATATTGCTTATATTTATTCTTTCCATAGAACTAAGTGTAGGCAACTATTTCCATCGTTAGAGTATTGGGCAGCACAATTTTTATGATTTTGGAAAAAATATTCTCGCAAAGTTTTTAAAGAAATTTACAAACAAAAAAGAAAAATAAATTTACAAAAAAAAAACTAAAAATAATAAATAAAAATATTAATAAAAATCATTACATATTAATAAATTGTTGGAAATAATTCCTAACCAACAGTTTTGGAAACTAAATTCTTTCTAAGAAAAATTTTTAAATCATTTTTTTTTGAAAACACATAAAATAATGCGTTACTGAATATTTTGTGAGGGGACAATTGTAGACCAGTGTGAAAATGGCAAAAATTAAGAAATTAGAAAAAGTTATATCAGGAAAAAGTATGAAAATCTTTGAAATAGTGTATGTGATTTTTAAAAAGCAATTTTTTTTTGCAATCTTTTCTTTTAATTTTTTTTTTTTTTAATCTGAAGAAAGATCGAAAAAATTTAACACAAAAATCGAAAAAAAATTTGACTGCCTTGAAAAAGAATTAGGAAAAATATTTTCTTATTTCGAACTTTACGCGTTCGTTGAGTAGCGTTATTTAATATTTTTCAGCAAAAAGGTTTTTTTTTCCTTTACTGGTGTGTAGAAAAAAAAATGTGTGAAAAATTTCCAAAAAAATCGATTAAGTTTTACTACGAAGCGGAGCGCTTCATACTACCGATCACTATTTCCAGCTGTGCAGCCGAAGTAACGAAAAATTACGCGACTCTACGACTCGATGTGTTTGCTTCTTTTTCCTAATCAAAGTGTTGACTTCCAAGAAAACAAACGCGATCTACAATGTCCAGTAAACAAATCGACTTAAGTGAGCTCTTAAATTTGTTTGCAGCTGAGTCATCGCTCAGTTATTAAGAACGCGCTCCCCATTTATAAACAATATATAGAGCTGCCAGGCCGCTAAAAGTAAGTACTAAATGAAAGGAAACTGAGCTATACAACACTAAATTGCTCATGTCCATAAGCATGCAAAATATTCGTACGAAAATATATTTTTCCAATTATTTGTGTATATATGAATATTTTTAGCTTCACTTGCACGACGCGCACCTCTAACGGAATTATACAATTCATTTAGAAATCAAATCAATTTCATTGCATATACTTGGAGGGGAGCCATATGGCGTCACAGCTCATCGATTAAATGATCGTTAGAGTGTTGTTGTATGTACACATACATACATGCATACATACATACATACACATTCTTGATGCTGTATGCATTCGCATTCAAAGCTTTGAGCAGCAGCCAGCAATGCCCTCGCTGTGTGTGGCGGCAGCAAGGCGATCAAATATTTTTATATTTTGGTACACGGGGGCGTATGATTAACGCCAATCACATTGGTAATTCATACACAGCATCATCGTCAACATCATCGTCAACATCGAAATCATCTCAAAAACAAACAACCGTTAATACTCAATCATTCGATTTAAGTGCTAAGCGCCAATTTCGTGCTGCTGCTAGTTATCGGCTGTAATCTTACGTTGGCATCGGCAGCGAGCGCAAGAATGAAATTCTGAAAAAAAATTCGAATATTGAAAAATTGAACGCCATTGGCTCGAATGCATTTGCGCTAATTATGTGAACACACTTGCCAACATTGTCAGAAATGTAAGCCAAAAGGCCAGGCGTTGGGCGATGTGCAGAAAAAAAAAAAACTAAAAAAAAATGAAGGCGAAAAAGATTATGATTTCGTGTGTTTTTGTTTTTTTTTTTTGCTGAAAAGGAAGTCGTCAAGTCAAGTGTGCGCGTTCAAGTTTTATTTTTAAATGCTGCTGGCGTGTTTTTATTTCTCGCTGCACTCATTGAATGCGGAACGCATGAGCAACTCTGCAATAGAAAGAGTGATGCATTCGAGCAGGTGCAATGACAGCATCATGAAATATTTTTTTTTTTTTGATATTTTTCGTTTGCATATTTTGAGCCTCTCAGAAAGGCAAATTCTTTAAAGGCATTTGAAGCAGCCTCAAACTATCTACGCTCACTTCGTTGCACAAACACCAACAAAACACCTCGCTTGCCTGCTTGGTGGCTGCGCTTAACCGTCAGCTAGCTGCGCTCTGAAAGGCAAAACAAGAAAAAAAAAACAAACTTCCATTTCGTTATACGTATACTCACAGCAATCTCATCCTCAACGCGGGAAACGTTGAGCAAAGGCTTGATCTTCTGCCACAATTTGTACCATGGCCAGGTGCGGAGTTGCAAGTATTTGCGCAAGTTACGTTGCACAACTTTGAGGGCCAAACGTTGCTCTTGCAATTTCTTGAAGTTCCTACGGGCCAAGTAACCACGAGCCCAACCTTGCATCCAGGACATGATTTTGCCGAGACGTTCATCACGGAACTCTTCCATCTGACCGAGGACACCAGCGCGGAAGAACACCTATTGGTTTTTACAAATTTTGTTTGCGTTTGCGTTTTTTTTTTTTTAAGAAAGCGGAGGCGGAAGAAAAGTGTAGAAAAAATAAGGGTTAATACAAAAAGCAACTTATTTGGCTGTGATATGCCACACATACAGAGCGGGTGACTATACGAGTGAGCTGATTGCGAGTCAGCGATGGCTGGAGAAAGAACGTTATTTTTTATTTGAAGCAAAAATGAAAAACAAACATTTTAAAAAAAAAAAACAAAAAACATTTGTTCGCGTTTTTCGCTCTCAGCTCACTGCTAGTCTACTCTTTTTTTAAAAAGCGTTTCAACATTAATTACGTTCATTATGGTACAAAACAGATATTCATGATTTTTGGAGTAATTAGGTGGAGGATGAAAGTAACAACGAACAAAACACGCGAGTGAAATGTAAATAAAAAGGCGGGATTTAAAATAAAAGCGTGATTTTTAAAAGCGACAATCAAATGTGGAAAAGCGTAATAGAATATATACATAAGTGGAGATGAGTGAACACATATCTAGTTAGAAATTTGATATATACAATGTAAAAAAAAATGATTTATATATATAAAATCGGTGCAAATGTTGTACTCGCGATCGATTGAGTTCGATCAGTTCGAAGTTTGCAAAGTTCATGAGCACAAATTATTTTATTGCAAATATTTCCATACAAACTGAACGCGCGCTCATTCGTTCATGAGTGTTCAACGCTGATGATGGTGATTTTCAATTATGCTGAACGTGCGTACGGTACGATCGCTGAAGATGATCGTGAAATTTTCGGTTTCGACTATGTAAATATGTACATGAAAGTGTGATTAATGGTTAAACGGAGATGTTTAGTTGATTATCGTAAGTGTGCATGTGTGTGTGTGTGTAAGACTGATTAATTGTTTTTCAGCTAAATTTATAAAAAATAAAATTCATTCGAAATGCTTCAGAAAATAAATATCATTTCATACAAATTCTCTCTAATTGTTTGTGAAGCAATTCAAATGAATGGCATTTTTTAAAAACTGAGCTACTATTTTTTATGTTCAGTTTCGTTTAGATTATTACTGATAAGTTCCACATATAGCTCAGTAGTGTTATTCAGCTTTGTATCACGATTTGTTTGTTAGGAAAAATGGAAAAAATATATCCACATATTTTTTTGTTTTTTTTTTTTAGAATTATGTATATAACCGGAATTAGAAGTTTTTTTTTAAAGAAATATTTTTACAAAAGTAGTTAGTGTTAAGTTGTTGTCAACAGACAGTTGATTTGGCAATTTTGTACATTTGACAAGTGTCTCTTTTTTTTAGAGAGTTGATTATGTTTTACTAATTTGTTGCTGTTTTAATTCCATTTTTAATCAATTTTATTTTTTGAAATGAGGTACCTTGGTGTTACCCAAGCGGAATTGATCGTCTGGCAAATCAATGTGGTTAATAATGATTTCTGTGGCCTTCTTATCTTTATCAACGCCGACCAATTTTTTCGGGCACATAATCCGGTAGCTATACGAGGGTGGGTACATATGCGGTATATGGGTGGATGTGTGCGTGTATGCGTGTGTGAACGTGCAAATTTGGTGTGCGGTCGATAAGTGTTGCAATGGTTGTTTCGTGCGTTGGTGGTGGTATTTTTTTGGGAAAAATTTTGTGGTTTTTGTTGACGGTTTTGTTGTGTGAGAAAATAAAGGTAATTTCAAGAAAAAATTTTAGATTTATTAACTGTTTTTTTTTGCCAAAAATTTACTTAAAATTAGTTTAAATGCTAGGGATATTAATGTTCGCAAAAAAAATTAAAATTAACTATTAAAAAATATTTGAAAAGGTAAATACAAAAAAATCTAGATATTTTTTTTATAATTTCTCCCAAAGTGCCTAGTAAATAGGATCACTTACTTTTTGTGTGGAAATGGTAAATGGAAATAAATATATGTATGTATGTACTTATATATGTAAGGATCATGAGACGAGCATCGAAATCTTTTCCACATGCTATATATTTATGTAAATATGTATGTAGGTATGTGTGGAGTGGATACGCATGATATTACCGCAAAATCACATGCTTGATTGTGGGCCATACTCGTAAACCTAATAGAATAATAAACAAAAGTAACAATGCTAATGAGAACTACGTAGTACGTACGAACATGCCAAATAACGTATTTGTATGTGTGGTGGTGGATCGAGTGTGTGTTTTTTTTAGGGGCATGCTGCTTCGTGTGGATGGGTGTGTAGACTTTCGAAAATGCTTCTTATGCGTGTACATAAATACATAGTTATGTATGTGTGTATATACATATGTGTAACTCCTGCAGCCATAAAAATTACTGACTGCACCGGAGTTCATATATTTTGTGGATTGTTGAAGGTTGGTGGTGTATTGTGGATTGTGGGTTGTGAGTTGTGGAATGTAGGTTGTGGGTCGTGGAATATGAATTATGGAAGGTAACATGTGGATTGTGAATTTTGGATTTTGTATGGGTGCCGTTGATATGGGGAAATTTTTAAACCTCTACATGTACATGTAGAAGGTCCAAGTGTGTATTCATATATGTACGTGCATGTGTGGGTGCAATTGCTTTGGATGAGTACTGGAGATGTTGCAAAAACTACAACAATAATAAATGTGTGTGTGTATATATGTATGTATACCTAAGCGGATTTTTTGTGGCATACACATGTTGGTTTTATTTTTTTTTTTTTTAAATTTTCTACTGTGTAAAGAATTTGATGCGTGCCTTAGTGTTACCCAGACGGTACTGATCTTCATCCAATTCAGTGGATTCGATCAAAATCTTAGTGGCTTTCTTGGGATCGTCAAGTCCTTTGATGCCTCTTGGGTTCAGGATTTGGTAGCTGTTGGTGTAGTGGATATTGGATATTGTTTTTTGTTTAATTGATTCGTGTTTAAAAAATATTTCGGGATAAAAATGTGATGTTTTAAATATGACTGAGTAGAAATGTATAAAAAAAAGTAGTTAATATATGTATAAAGAGTGTATAGTTTAGATAACAAACAAAAAAAGCTATACATACTATAGTTTTAATTAATTAATTAATTTTAATTACAAAAAAAGTAAAAAAAAAAAATCCACAAAAAGTGTGGCTCTCTGGATCTACAGGCTTCGGGAGTGCATTCAGCAAACAGGGTGTCCAAAAATGCATCGATGTAAATATGTGAATATTATAGACTGATGTGCGAGAGGTTTATGCAAATTATATACTCAGTGAGTAGGCGCAAATGATTCGTCACTTCTTCAAAGATGAGTTGACTTAACATTCCAAAGGGCCATAAATCATTTTATTCTTGCAATGAGTTGTATGTTTGTTCAAGGTTGGGTGTGTGTTTGTGTGGTTGCGAGCGATCAGCGCGCCCTACATGGGCGTGTTCCAACTCCACAACACACAACAACAAAGTAGGTTTTCTTTTTTTTGATGTTTCATGAAGTGCATGCTTTCAGTTTTTGTGAAAAATTTTAAATATTTTGCATTCACAAACGAACCAGAGAGGGATTGAGAAACTTAATTAGAAACTTTTCTTGCAATCTGGGGTGTCGAAAAAATTGAAAAAGTGAAAAATATTTCTTTAGGTAATGTTTTCGGAATAATAAGAAAACCATGCCTTCGTGTGACCAAGTCGATATAGATCTGGATCAAGGGATGTCGACTCAATAAGAATTTTAGTATATTTTTTCGGGTCGTCCAAACCGCTAATGTCCTTTGGATTCAAAATTTGATAGCTGCGTGTGGGAAAATGTGTTAAGAATAATAATAAGAATAATAGCTTAAAAGAGAGTTTCGAAAGTTTATAGATTTTGAGATTGTGTTTAAGTGTTTCGTGGCATAGTCGATTTCGCGAAAAGTGGGAAGAGTGTATCAGAGTAAGTGAAGTGTTGAACCTTGGGTTCATATGATTATGTAGATTGAGTTGATTATGTATACTGAGTGTTCTAAAAAGTGTTCAAAAAAATAATATTTCAAGCACATTTCATGAAGTTTTTAAATTTCCATTCAATTTTGCAGCGCAGTTCATGCCAATTCAAAGCCAATTCAAAGAAAAAAACAAAATAGCACTAAGAAAAACAGATCTCAGTCGCTCATACGCTTTATATGTATGTAGGCGTCGGTATGCGCCATTGCGTCAGTCACAAATGCAGAGACTTTTAATCTCAAATTTTGTAAGCTAATGAAGCATTCTAAGCTGAACTATTTGTTTTGGATTTTATATTTTTCATAGAAAACTTCTTTCGTTTCGTGCCTTTGTGTGACCCAGACGATAGAGATCTTCATCCATTCCAGTGCTTTCGAGCAGAATTTTCGCAGCTTTTTTATCCTCACTCAAGTCCTTAATGCCACGGGGATCAAGGATCTGATACCTGCGATAGAAGTAATTATGTGCTTGAAGTAGTTTGCTTGGATTTATTTATTTGATATGTTTGCTCGATATGTTCGTGTGATGTGTTGGTAAGTGTAAACGTGTGTTTACATCAAACCATAAACAATTTGGTTGGCTACTGTTAGCTTAAGAGGGGTTTAAATTGTATTTCTTTGTGTTTATCCATGTGCTTAACATGCATAGAGACATAAATATCACTACATAGTAGTAGGTTACAAGACAAATACTTAACGCCATGTCAGGGGGGCATCATAACCTATGCAAGAGCTGAAAACGTTCACAGTTTTTTTGTTGTAATGGGTCATAACAGTAAGTACGTAAAATTATGCTTCGTAGAGTTTTAGGGAAGACGTGTCTCAATATTAAATAGAACATCAGTTATGTTTCAACAAAAAGTTTGAGAACCATAGGGACGTGAGATATTATTTAGGTGTTCCATATTGTTGATTAAATTGTTTCAAGAGGTACCGCATTCACGAAGTAGAAACACTGTGTTTTCAGAACACCAAACTTACAAATAAGGGGCAAGTGTGACGGAGCAAAACCAAGGAATGAGTACAAAAAAAGTGATCCCGAAGGTTAAGGTCGTCATGCGAATCGACGAAGGCTACTAAGCCTGCATATGTAATTCAGAAGTGGAATAGATGGTGGGATCTAACATAAGTAAGAATTTTGATGTTTATGCAGCGAAATATTTTATATAAATACTACTTGTGTATGTTGGGATATTTTTCAAAAATAGGATTTCAAAATTGTGTAAGGGTAATTACTCAAACTACAAAAGTACTTAAAATTATATACTTAGTTAATGAATAAAACTATATGTATGTGATACTTTCAAGGACTATTATTTGCATACTACATATATAATTTCCAAACCAACTGTAGAGGTTCAACAAAAATACAAAAGGATAGAATGATAAGGACAAATTGTGTCTAGGCAAAAAAAAAATAAATATTTAAGGATTATAAGGTGGGACAAAAATATAAACTACTTTTCAAGTGTATACAAAATACAGGACGAATGCAATTTAATACTGTGAGAGGATCAAATATGGATATGTAGTTTTACCAACTCCAACAAATGTGGGTGCGTTCCTTGGGTACAAATAAGTACGTAAGTACTAAATACAAGGCAATACAACGCAATACGAGTTTGCTGCGTTACCAAATGAACGTGGTTAAAAATATACTAGGTAACTATTACTGGCGATGAAATACTGATGTACGAGTATGTTTCATTTTCGGAAGAGGACGTTAAACAAATACAAGTACTACTGCATAACGGTAGAGTACAGTGCAGTTTGGAAAGGGGAAACGTAAGTAGTTTTTGGTGGATTGAAGACTAAATACATGAAGAATTAGACAAAAAACAGAAACACTTTTTAAATAAATAAAGTAGGAAAACAATTGAAATCTATATATATTTTAAACAGCTGCCTGCCTTAGTATGACCAATACGGTACATGTCGGGATCCAATCCAACCGCTTCCAAACACTTGGCTGCCGCATTCTTGGGTTGTTTCTCAGCGACCATGATGGCTGGGGCCAAGATCATGTAACTATTTTATTTTGGGGGAAGGGAAGTTTATTTTATATAAATTTTGTTTGTTTTTATTTTTAGCGAAGAGGAATGTCAATTGGGAGTACGAAAATAAATAAATAATATTTATATATGCATATCAGTTGCAATGTCCAAGATTATTTATAATTAATTTGTGTACTAAGTTATTTTACTACATTCTACTCTATGATAAACATTTTTCCTACTATCAAATTTATACCTAAACTGACTCCAAAATTATATTTCATTTTTTTTTCTAAAAGCTAACTTTTCGCCTAGTCTTCCGTATTTCTTACTTCACAGTTGTGTACTATAAGTATGTATGTATGTATCCTAACTATATATATAGACATATACATATATGTATTTTCTAAGTATAAATGTACTTTACACACTTACCGTTGCTTGAAATCAGGGTACACCATTCGGTTGGGGAAACCTTTACGACAAATACGGATACCTTCAAGTACACCGTTACATGTCAGCTGGTGCATAACCAAGTGAGCATCCACAAGACCAGGTTGTTTCATTTCATTGGGAATGATGCAACGCACGAAGTGAGGTTGTGTCGAACGCAGAGTGGTCATCAAGCTGTTCAATTGTTCCTTGTAGGCCGAAGAGACGGTAGCGAAACCACCACCCTTCTTACCACGACCACCCTTGGCTTGTTCACCGCCACCAGATTGACCTGGATGATCGGCGAAGATTTCGATCAGCAATTTGTTTTGCGATTTCTTGAATTGATCGACAACAGTGTCGTTCAATGGATCCTTGTTCTTCTCCAACCAACCGGTGATGTTATAGGCGACAACACCAGCATAATGGCCAATAGCAAAGTGAGCTGCCTGTTGGCCGGGCTTTGGTGGTTTGGGCTTCTGGAATGGTGGCGATTTGCCCAAGTGAGTGTTGACCAATTTTTCGGCGAATGTTTGATCGGTGGCCTTGGGGAACATAGACTCTTCTTCAAGGATGGACAAGATACCCATAGGCTGTTTTTTGTGATGAATTGGAGGTAGAAAAATATCGATTAGAAAATTGTCAATTTTTTTGGTATGAGTAGAGACATAAAACATTGCGTCATATAGATGCATTCGTACATAAAAAGTAAGCGTGCGAATTACCGACTATCGCTACAATATATATATATATATAAATAAACTACTAGCTTTAGAGCAATAAGTAAACATAAAATACTACACAGATGCGTACAACAAATTACAGCAAATTTAGCGCTTACCTTAGCATTAGAGTTTGGCATCAAAATAATACTTTTCTTTTGTTAAAATTTGCGAGCGATTCGACTAATAATTTCGCTGCTACTAAATATTATTAACTACGGTGAGCAAGTATTCATTAGGGTGCATCACTCTACATACAAAAGAAAAAAACGGTACTTTTTCCCTTCGGAAATATAAAATTTATTATATTTTAAGAATTTTGTCAAAACATTCGCTACGGAAACATATTAAGATTTACGTAAGCGGGACCTATTTGAAAATAGCTTCAAAATTGAGTTTTTTTTTTATAAATAAAATTAGTTGTCAAAAATATTTTTTCCAAAAAATTACAGTTTAAGCTTAAAAGATCTGCATAGAAAGGTATTTTCAGAATTTAGAATTTCGGTGGAAGAACCTACTACTTTTTTTTGATGATGCACCCTAATGCGCATAAAAGAAAAATCTTTTTTTATAACAAAATTTTGCATTTTTGTGTGTGTTTTTTTTTTTTATCTAACTACATACATACAAAAAAATGTGTGCAATTTGTAAGTGAATTAATAATTAAATAAGTGCTTGTTTGGCGGTTTGGCATATTTATTTGAACTGCGGCGTAAATCGGTTATTTTGGGCAACTCGTTGTACTATTTAGTAACTGGTTAGCTGAATTAAGGATGAATCAAATGGTCAGCGTAGTAATAACTTTCTCTGCTGTTTTTTTATTTTTTTTTTTATTGCTGGTTAAACTTCTTTCTTGCAATGCGATCTAAATCTCATTCAAATTCTTAATTAAATTTGTGATACACGAGTTAACTTACATCGGCGGTTAACTATAGATTTTCAGTACAAAAATTTATAGTTAACTGCGCATTGTGAATTAACTTTCAAAAATTTCAAATTGTTTCGTTTATTTTCTTAAAATTTTCCATTAATATTTTTTCATTATATTTCTGGCAGTTACTACACGAAAAAAATCGTTAACCATTTTATATAGCTAAAGCCATATTTGACGGGTTATTCACCTACGGTTAATTATGCGTAAGCTGGCGGTTAAACTTCAATCCTATTTTCGACAATTATGCCGGATTTCCTTTAGACATTACACAACAAAAATTTCAATGACAAAGTTCGAGAGTTAAAAAATACTTGCATCACCACTGATATACAAATTGTTATCAAATTTGTTTCCATATGACATCTCTTAAATGGCACACGCTTTTGATCATTTTAATGCCTAGTGGAAATCCGGCATTAGGAAATTTTTTTCTAGCGATTAAAACATTACTTAATTTTTCAATCATTTAAATACAATGGCTAGCACTATATTAGTTTTCTAAAACACCCTTTATTTCGGATAGCGTTTTACTTTTAGTTGTTAGTTGTTTATTTATTTTTTTTTGGTTAATACTTAGGAGATCCCTTTGAACTTAAAAAACTGGAAAGTTGTTCATAGGAACTGTGACAGTTCAACTACGAGGTTTTCGAGCTTGTCTCAGTTCAAAGGGGACACCCATTATTGTTTTAGTATTAAACTTCCGAAAATAAAATAAAATATTAAAACGCATTGTTAGGAGTGTTAAGTGTTAATTAAGGCTTATAGAGAGGATTTATAGTATATAGTATAGAAAGGAGAGATCGAAAAAGCAACAAAGAGTGTGTATGTATTGTTATTATTTGTTTGTTTTTATATTTTTTTGGCATTTTTCGCACGCGTTAAAGGTAGCAAAAATTTTCTACAAAATTAATTGCGACTACAACTTTGGCACGTGGAAAGTCATCTACTGGATCATTATTTTTTACGTAGTTAAAATCTGCATAGCACTGCGACAAAAGTTATTATTATTTTATTTTTGTTTTTTTTATTACTAAATTGTTCAGTGCATTATTCGGTATACAAATATTTTCGGCATGTCGAAGATTAGCAACTACTATTTAGAGTACTAAATATCTTTACGAGATTAGATTTTTTAAGCTGCTATTTTTTTGTACTAAATAATTATTGGCTATTTTTGCGCGAAGCCTTTTAGCATAGCTGTTATACCAATTTTTACAGCAAATTTTGCGCGCGCGCTAATGTTTTTCATCTCTTTGTTTTTCGTTTCGTTCTAATTTTGTGCTTTGCCAATATACCTTCTCAATCAATTCAATGCACATCTGCAAATCCATGCCGAAATCGATGAAAGTCCATTCAATGCCTTCACGTTGGTATTCTTCTTGTTCCAAAACGAACATGTGATGGTTGAAGAATTGTTGCAATTTTTCGTTAGTGAAATTGATACACAATTGTTCGAAACCGTTGTACTGTTTGTGAGGAAAATGTAACACAAGACACAAGACATGAAAGTAATGGTTGAAAGGTTATAGAGGATAGATGGAGGTGGAGGTGGCGGGGGGTTAGTTACGTGGGGTACAGTAAAGTTGAGTTGAGTTGAGTTGAGTAGAGTTGAGGTAGGTGGGTAGGTTTCAGAGAGGTTTTTGTGTTTGGCGGTCAGCGCAGGCAGATTACAAATTTGTTGTCGTCCAGGGTGGTGCACAGACACACACGCAAGTCAAATATAGCAAGCATAGCGTGCAATACACAAAACAAGCAATTGAATGAATTCAATACATGTGTCTGGGTGTTGGTGTTGGTTGCTTTTTCTTTTTTAGGGGTCCTTCGTGCAAACATACATTTCTTTTTTTTTTTTTTTTGGATGCAGTGTGCGTACCACTTGGTAAAGAGCACCAAGCAGCGCACGTTAAGTCGTTATTTACGTCAATAAACACACACACACATTACGCACAATACCTAAAAAACGCTTTCGCTTACTTGCATTCCCTAGCTATAACTTAAATTAGAGAGAGTTTTCATCTAAGATTGGTTTTACGACAATTTCCTACGCTCAAATTAACTTCTGACCAATATCGAATGCCCTTTTTTATCTACCCTTCGCTCTGCGAACTGCGCGCGCAACCAACCTTTTCAATCATCTCAATACAGGCCAACAAGTCCATGCCGAAATCGATGAACGCCCAGTCAATGCCCTCTTTCTTGTATTCTTCTTGTTCCAAGACGAACATGTGATGGTTGAAGAACTGTTGCAGTTTCTCGTTGGTGAAGTTGATACACAATTGCTCGAAGCCATTGTACTAATGGTGGTGCAAGTGGTGCAAGTGGTGCAGTGGTGCAAGTGGTGCAGTGGTTGTAATATATGGCAATTTTTACAATACAAAGATGTGGGGAATACATATGGATATAACAAATTACAACAAAATAATCACTACATAACCTTACATAAATAAATGATGAAGGGATGGGAGCGAAAGCTAATAATTGGGGTAGTGGAATTGTTCGATGGAGGTTTTTTGTGTGACAATAAATACGAAACCAACTGTGCTTGTGACATTAATGTACATACATACTATAAAATAGGGATGTATTCTTTTGCATTGGTGCTTTCTAAAGGGGATGGTGCTGCTATTCCGGTGCTTGGCTCAAACGTGAACTGTACATATAACGCATACCAATACCTGTTATTTCGCGCACGTCGATTGTTCTAGCGACATTTTTTTTTCGCAAGTCCCGCTGTACTATTTTTGAGCTTGTTTTAACAAAGAACAAGAAATTTCTATGCTAATTGTATAGCGTTTAGACAAAAAACAAAAACAAAGTGACAAACAAGTCTTAATCCGTCACACATCTAAGTTACACAATTAGTTACTCAATTCTTCATTATTATTGTTATTTTTTCTTCTTTTGGAATAAGCACCTTTTCAATGAGATCGATACAAGCTAGCAAATCCATACCGAAATCAATAAAGTCCCAATTGATACCCTCTTTCTTGTATTCTTCTTGTTCCAAGACGAACATGTGATGGTTGAAGAATTGTTGTAATTTCTCATTGGTGAAGTTGATACACAATTGTTCGAAACCATTGTACTATGATATGGGGCAATATATGGCATATTAGATGAGTTGCTTGCTATACTTCAAGGAAGTGTACGAAGCAAAAAATTTGGCGAGTGAGTAGTGGGTAGTGATCGGTGAGTGTGCGTTTTCAGTGCGTTCATGTGTGTGCTTGTGCGCTGCATTCGCTGCAGTCTAAGAATGTCTACGGATTTTCGTATTTGGTTGGTTTGTTTGGTGTCTTTGTTTTTGTGTGTATATATTTACT
>NW_023460504.1:0-35795 GCF_013731165.1 Rhagoletis pomonella | reverse complement strand
CGTAACATTTTTGTTTATTATACTTTTTTGACAAAATACAAAATAGAGACAAAATTGCATAAATTACATACAATAAATATGACCACACATTTCAAAACCAAAGGGAACCCACATTGCACTATGGGAAACTTGAGCCTATTTTGTGGCCAAAAGTCAATTTCTTGACTTGCTCGAAATAAATTTTTTTTTATCTTATGTTACAGAGAATACTTCAGAGCAAAACCTGTTTACTCTGTTTTTCGATAAATTGACTTACCGTTGATTTAGTAACCCTCAAACAGATAGTTTCGGAATTTTCTGTAAAAATGTGTACCTTGATTTTGTGCCACTTTCAAATGCGTGTATCTCGTAATCTATTTGCTGCTTTTCAAAAGTGAAAAGTGGAAAGAAAGAGTGAAGGTTAACAGAATACTTACCAATTAAAAGTTGTATTATAGTTTAAAGGTTGTGCCAAAGAAACGTCCGCATTTAAGTGACTCTAAAGTGAAATTGTACAATTAAAAAAAAAAGTTTATTTAGTGTTTAAAAAAAATGTTCAAAAACGTTTAAAAAAACTCATCACAAATCGGTAGAATAGTCCCTGATCTATTAAAAAAATTATAATTTTTCTTAGGTAATTAATAATGGGACAAAATCATGAGTTTTATGAAATAATTCACGGTGTTATAATTTAAAAGTTGGGGAAAAAAACTGTCAGATAACAAAGAGAAAGCCTTAAACTTAAGGTCAGTGGAGGATTCGAGTCGATATTTAAAATAGAACGTACGAGCAAGGCATATTCAACAAGGTAGAAGTGACAATTCAGTCGAGCTCTCTCATAGCTGACTGCAGTGTCAAAAAATTTAAACAAAACAAGTAAGAAAGTCTAAGTTCGGGCGGAGCTGAACATTAAATACCCGGCGCAAGTATTAAATATATGTTTTTTCACCTTTCCGAAACCTACCGCTAGATGGTAAGCCGGGGTGTATCAATTTTGAGTAAATTAGCGTCCTTAAATTTCGAAATATTGAAGTTTCAAGCATTTCTGAAATTTACCGTTATATGAAAAGCGGCCGTAATTTTAGTCCGATTTCAATAGTTTTCAACGTTTGGCTTTTATGTGGCAAGCACAATAACCATACCGAGTTTGGTACAAATTGGTAGAACGGTTACCGATATACTTATATGTGATCATAAGTGGGCGGTGCCACGCCCATTTTCCATAATTTTACTTTAAACGTATTTCTTGGTAAAGAGTTGTTGCAAGCATCAATTTTGAATAAATTAGCTTCAATATTTACTGATTTATCGTAGATTTTGTATTTCTCTAAATTACCGCTATATGGGATGTGGGCGTGGTTATCGTCCGATTTTAAAAATTTTCGGCGATTTTGTATCTTATAGCAAGGCCAAAAACTGTGCCAAGTTTGGAAGAAATTGGTGCAGCGGTTACCAAGATATACACATGTAACCATAAGTGGGCGTGGCTACGCCTATTTTCCAAAAGTTTATAATATTCTTATTTTTCGTCTAAAGCTTATTGTGAATATCAATTTTGAGTGAATAATCTTTAGTAGTTACTAAAATATCGCAGTTTTCGTATTTCTGGAAATTACCGTTATATGGGAAGTGGGCGTGGTTACAGTCCGATTTCGCCCATTTTCAATACCAACCTACCTTGGATTAAGGGAAACCTACATACCAAGTTTCGTTGAGATATCTCAATTTTTGCTCGAGTTATCGTGTACACGGACGGACGGACAGACGGACAGACAGACATGGCTTAATCGATTTCTTTTTTCATCCTGATCATTATGTATACATTTGTCTATATCTATCTCGATTCGTTTTGGCTGTTACAAACAACCGTTATGTGAACAAAATTAATATACCCTTGTGCACAAGTGCACTCTGGTATAAAAATTAACCCTTTGTTATGCATTTACCATATTTGATAAAACTCAACGGCCCGTAGCTATAGTCAAAATAAAGTCGACTCCTAAAGTTAAAAGCAGCTTTTTGACATACTTTCAATGGGATATCTATCAAAAAACGCGGCTTTTAACTTTAGAGCCGACTTTATTTTGACTATAACTACGGGCTAATATCTTTGAAATGAAAGTTTTTGTAGATATTAAATTTTTTAAAATCTCATTAGAATCAGCTTCATTTTAGGTATTGCCTTTTCGTTTTAATGTAAATGTGGAAATGCATACTTACACAAAATTACACACTTAGTGAAACACACTCATTTATAAACCCATTTTGGCAATTTTCTTGCTTTTACTATGTTTTACCCAATGTTTTTAAGCATTTATTTATTTTATTCAAAAACTTAATTCTAAAGTATATTAGACATTTAAAAAAAGGTTTGATTATTCTAAATTTACATCAGAACTTAACTTCAATAGTTCAGCAATTAAATTTTTGCAATTCGAAATTTCCTTTCCATTAAATTTATTAAAAGTTAGTTTCAGTTTCTTTATGTCAACAAGGAATTCCGGTTTAGGTTTTGTTAGACCACCATTTGAATTTTGGTAGGGCTGCCAGATATCTCCGTTGCCAAACCGGGACACTTTGGTAAATCCAACACAATTGGCACAGAGAATTTTTCACAATGCATGCAACATTTTTTTGTTATAATTTTTTATAAAAATACAGTTTATACTACATCAAATAACATAAAAATAAAATTTCTAAACTTTGTGCAAAACTCAGAAAATTTCAAGGAATTTTGAAAATGAAGTTTTGTTCCATACAAACTATGTTCGACAATTCCTTTTGTATGGAAGACACTGCCAGCAAAAACAAAATTGCTAAAACTCAACGCGATTTTCCAGCAACATCAGACTTGAACTTTATTAATTGGCTAAAAAGCTACATTTTCAAAAATATTGATGAAAAATTCTCTGAGCTAATAATTTTGTACGGTACTGTACTTATAAGTAAACTAGGTTTCATGAAAAAAAAAATCATTAAAAAATCAGTTATATTTTTCGTTGCTGTGAATTTGTTTCAACTTCTGACTTTTCCTTAATATAATTGTAAAACTCTGTACACGTTATTTTTAACGTATGTATGTACCTATATTGAGCAAATTTGAGTCCATTGAGATGAAATAAGGGAAAAAATTCCTCTACATTAGGAGGTTTGGCCAAGGTGTATTAAACAAGAAGTGATGGACAACTCAGTGAGGCTCTCTTTTAAGGTAATATAACATCAAAAATATAAACAAATGGCAACTCTTCTGTTAAAGCGGGAAGGAATTTATACTTTCTTTCTGGCATTTTCTAGGGGTAATTAAAACACTATAAACACACATTTTTATATTACATAAACCTTGTCGCGAAAACTTACATTGGAAGTAAAGCACGTACGAAAATAAAACGAGCAAATAAAAATTTCTGCAATTAAATCTGCACACTTAAGCGAAATCCGGGACATTTTAAGGTTGGACCGGGACACCGGGACAAACAGTCTAAAACCGGGACATGTCCGGGAAAACCTGGACGTCTGGCAGCCCTAATTTTGGTGTATCTATGTATATGAGTGAAACATTTTCTCTTCATATTCGGTATAATAATTCCTGCACCTGGGAACAAACGCGTCCGCTTAGAAATACCCGGCTGCGATGGGCAACAAATAAAGTCACTGGCACTAAAATGGTCTTCGCGCACATGTGAAGAGTCTCCTAATGAAGCATTGATACTTCGGAGTTTTAAAATAACGCACAAGTTTGTTGCCTGGCTCTTGTCAAACACAACACAAATTCCTTTTCATTTTATTTTACAACGCTTTTATCAACTTGCAATGTTGTGCGTCCAGAAACTTTCAATGTTGTGGATCCAGAAACTTTCAATGTTGTGTGTCCGACACCAAAGCAAAGCTTTAAAAAGTTCCTATAAAAAAGCATAGTGCATAGGGCGACAGCTGTAGTGAATAGGGCGAGGTAGATGACATCTAGATGTCGCCCTATGTACTACGTTTGCTACAGCGGAAATAGACGACACGCCATTTCTTTAAATAAAATTAATTGGTGCTCGTTTGTATGTACATACATATGTAAATGCATGTGTGTGCACCTTTCTATTAATATCGTTGAATTATTTTAATACCTATTGCAAAATTTTATTCAGACAGGACTAAAAAGTAGAAAATAGATAATATAAAAAAACTTTTTAATATACAACGCTTTTATAAATGGACTAAAAAGTAGAAAATAATATTTCTCAGTCCCTTAGAATTTGTTTTGATAACTTTTGATTTTGAAATTTTAGCAAAAGTCATTATAAACAATCTATGAAATTGAAAATGAAAAGCGTGGGGCGCATGTAATACACTTGAATGGGTGGGTATATGAATAACGACCGCTTAAAATCGATTTCAAAGTTCTACTTTCGCTGTAGAAATTTTAGGTCTACGTTATGTAGTTTGACTATTGTCAATTAAATCGAATGCTTTGTATTGCATGCGCTCCACGTTTTTCATTTTCAATTTCATAGATTGTTTATAATGACTTTTGCTAAAATTTCAAAATCAAAAGTTATCAAAACAAATTTTATGGGACTGAGAAATATTATTTTCTACTTTTTAGTCCATTTATAAAAGCGTATATTAAAAAGTTTTTTTATATTATTTATTATGTATTTAAAATCAGTTGCACAGCTCACAATTAAAAATTTATATTAAAAAAGTTAAAATTTTGAATATTATAGGGTTAAGAGTTGACATTTTAGTCGCAGTTCAAAAGAGAGAAATCACTTCTACCTTGTTATGCCTTGCGTACGAGGCATCTGTTCATTGGTTGGGGTCCACTGCACCCCGTGTGACTATTACGCTATTTTTTGGAGGTGTGGTCATTACGGGTTAATATTTGCGCGGCAAGGCCACCACTTCTAGTCCTACTACTGGGCCAAGTTTTAAATTGATATCTCAACTTTTAGAATTTTGGCCACAAAATAGGGTCAAATTTTCCTTAGTGCATTGCATATGGGTTAAAACACAACTGCTTTTAAATTGTACAACTCCACTGGCTTGAAGTTTTTGAAGATTTTGAAAGTGTAAATTAGCATTTATTAACTGATAGGTAATCTTGACTAAACGAATTTCCCCTGCTTTTTTTCTGCCTCTTTCAAATCAGTGTCAACAGCAGTGTTGCCAGAACTTTTCAGGGCGACCGGCTAGATTGGACAAAAAAAACGGCTAAAAACGGCTAAAATGTTTCAACCAGAATTAATTTTTTTTTAAATACATAAACTACAATTAGAAAGACTAGTCAATCCATTGAATTTTTTTTGGTTAATAAAGATTATTTATACGTAGGTAAGCTGTACACCACTTTATTTTTGTTTAACAAAGGAAACTGTCGTTATACGTAGCTAAGCTTTACATCAGAAGTCATGTTTGTATTACATAAATATAAAAACAGAGATAAATTACAAAGTTATCGCGTTTTCTTTTCTAGTAAACAATTTTGCCTTCTTATAAATATTGGATCATTTTCAGTAGGTTGCTTTTTGTCCCGCAAAATAGCTATATTAGCTGAAAGTATGGCACTTTTGCTTAGTCGGAGGGCAATATTTTGAGAAATGAACACGTAAAGCTGTGAAAGCAGAAGGCATTGACATTCGTTGTTGTTGCCGACCACTTCACTTTTAACAAGTTTATGACATTTAACTAAAATCATGCCACCAGATTCACTAGCAGAAAAATTTTTGTTCTTAAAAAAGTGAAAAATTTGAGAATTTGAAGTCAGTGAAGTTGGATGAAAATATTAAGTGTTGCGCGTTTCCAAACTGCCAGAATTCGGTACACCTGAGCAAACGTTCGAATATAAAGTTTTTTGCTTTTCCGAGGTAGGGTACGTAGGTTGATAACAAATTGCTGACGCAAAATATCTTTAAACCTCTGAAAGATGTACCATTTTCTGTGGAACAGGAAAGAGATCGAGTTAAAATGGTGCCTGCAACTTGTAACAGTACCAATTATTGGATGCTCGGATTTTGATAAAGATGTGGTGCTGCTAAAAATATATATACAAAAATATAAGCACGAAACTATGTATTTGTCACACGAATTATCCACATAAGATGAAAACTACTGCAGTTTTATTTTATAAAATTAAAAAGGTATGTTTGCACCATGTATTGTCTTCCCAGAGAGTTTTGCTCCACATCGAAATTCGTGCTCTTTTATTTTCTAAGTGTAGCGAATAAAACTTCACACTTAAATTTAAGACATTCATAACAAAAATTTTATGCAGAAAATTCCCGCTACGTTCTCCCAAATATATACTGGGACGCAAAATTTAAGCAAGTTTTGCCTATTTTTCTTTAGTTTATTTAATATTTATTATTTTTTATGAATATGTAGCACATTACTTAACAAACAACATATACTACAAACAGATTTCACACTTGGTGTAAAAATTATGAAAATTGTGGAAAATTTCAGCAAAACTTGTAACTTTTTAATCTGCTAAAATGACGCCTCCCAGTTTATGTGTATTTGGGTCACTCGCTTAAAACAAAAAACATTGAAATCGGCTCACTATCTTTTTGTTTTTCAAATTTACATAACACAGTCCGACATGAAAATTTTCTCAGAGATAAGACTAGCCATTTCTAATAGATTCTGGAGTACTAAATTTGTAAAAATAAAAACTTGTATATTTGAATTTTAATAAAATAAGGCGAAGAGCAAAATCGGCTAAAAACGGCTAATTTTTTTTTGCAAAACGGCTAACAAATCGGCTGCCGGCTAAATCGAATTTTTTCCGGCTGTTTGTTGTCGCAACCGGCTAAATCTAGCCGGAAAACGGCTAAAATGGCAACGCTGGTCAACAGTGCAGATTACCGATTTGGTTACAATTCTAGAACAAATTTAATATAACTGAAAGCACGGTTGCAGAACAAAACTAGATAAATGCATGGTTGTACTTTGGATTACGTTTTACTTTAAAAATACATACTTACATACATATGCAATTAGGTGGAAAAACTAAAATAAAAAATCGTCATTACGGGGGGGGAAAACCCGTCAAAACGTCGTTGAGCTAAAAAAAAACGTCAAAATGACGACGAAATCGTCAATTCGGCAACGCTGCTTGCGTTATTCAGAGCAGAGCTGAAATGCGAAATGAGTTCGTACAAACATATATATGTACGTACGTTCAAACATACTTATGGATGTACGTACATGTGTATGTAGGTACTCGTATGCATGCGCGTTGAAGTTGTTTGTGCTATCGCTTTGTATAGCCGTCTTACGTCGCTTTCTTTCTCTTTTCCCCTTCTCTATACTATATCTTCCTTCTTACTCATGTAGCACTTTCAGTTTTGAACATTTCACTCTCAATTTTTGCGATACCGCCGCCTAAGAAGTTTCACTTCAAAAATGTTGGACTCTATTCCTTCTCGCTATATAAGGATTTAAATTTTTAATTAAAATTGCCCTTCACTTTGAAATCAACACACTTTACTATTCATACAGATGAAAGTTTAACATTCGTATTTCTTTCATTGATCTGCCACACTTATTCGACCTTCCCCACTCCACTTACAACAAAATCGTTAATTATCCCCTACTTGAGCGCTTTGAGATGATCTCTGAGGGCAACACTGATAAGCAGCGACAGCACAACAGCAGCAACTACTAAATGCCGAATGAATTATCATGACTGTGTGGCATAAATGTGTTTTTATTGGCATTGCTGACCTCTGTGCCTCAACTAAGACGAAGAATTTGCACGACAATAGATTAGAACATGCTGTTAACTTAAAGCGCAAACAGTCAACGACGTAACGTAGACGCAGGTTGACGCAGACACGATCTACCTTATTGGATTCGCGTGTTAACGAAAACTCACCACCGCATGGCGGTGACGTTGCCGTTGTTTCTCTCTCTCTCTATCAACAGTAAATTTTATATGCTGCTACGTACGTCAACCAACGTTTACGCTACGTCGTTGACTAACTGCGCCTTTACGGTCGCCAACAGCTAAATGATGCTGTGTAACCGCATTCGCCATTTCCATTTAGGGCGTGTGTGAATCGGTAACAAAGTTTGCGGCAAGTAAATTTTTGACAACTATGAGGTGAATAAAATTTCAGTAGCTCATGAGGCTAGTAAAATTTTTGACAAATGCATAGAAAATTTTGACAATTGCAAAGACTGCTGCTGTGAGTAATTTTTCGTAAAACAAAAGCTTAAATTGATGAAATGCAATCAGTGATGGTAGATGTTTTCTTAAAATATTAATTTCACTTCAATTTGTAATAGTTTATTCCGAGTAAATCTGCGGCTATCAAAAATTTACTGCTGTCAAAAAAGATTTCATTTCACACAGCAGATCGGCAAAACTGTCTCACCATAGTAAAAATATTATTCAACAGCTTTCCCCATAGAACTTTGTTACCGATTCACATACGCCCTTAGACACAGTTCAACGCTAGTTGCTTCAGTTTTTGCCTCACATCTGAGGTGTACCATGCGCTCACGCTTGTCTGGGCGTAACTTGCAATTTATGGTGCTGATTGCATGTTGCAAGCAAGTGGTATGTATGTAGTTTCAAGTTGCACTTGTCAAAACCGTTTATCGCAGACCGCGACGACTTCGATCCAATAGCGCACGCATCAAGACGTATTAGCAACAGTTGTCGACATTGGTGGTTGTGGTTGGTGGGCTGTGAAGGGGAGTAATTGCCCGTCGTTAGCACATTATCGAGCAACAATTCGCTATGGCTAGTTCCGCGTCAAAGTGCAATAAAATTGGCACGTAAACATATGCATGAGTGTGGTGTAAATTATGGCTTATTTGTATGTAAATTTTTGAATTCTTCGTTTTAAAATTGGCTTGTCCTAATCGGGGTATGTATTCGAGCTCGAATGTTTGCACATAGTAAGCACCAAGTCAGGAAAGCAAAAAGTAATGTGGTTCGTAATGTTGTTTTGTATCGACAACAAGGGACTGAAGTCTATTTCCTGGGATACCACGTATTTTGTCTCTTTTTTGGTTATGTGAAGCGGTAGTTTGTGTTGTTCGTTTTGTTCCTGTATATAGTTTAAGGAGATACGGAAAAATACGGCGTAGTTGTTGAGACCGATGATGGCAAAATCATCGGCCTATGCTAGCAGTGGAACTCTCTTCAAGAAAATTGTGCTTGAGCATGACATGAATTACGCTGTAGGCAACCACGCTTTACCCTTCGGTTTGTTGACGGTGTGTTTCAGCCTTTCAAACAATATGCTTCATAACAACTCACATGCGGTATTCAGAAGACTATGCCCATGGCAGCTTTCTTACTTTTGAGCAATTTCTTCGTGGTAGAACAACGGAACATCAAATTTGTAATCATTGGTTATCAGAGTAAAAACATGCTCCGTTCACAATTTATGCGTGCACTTGTGTACAGGAATTTGGAGCATTCTGAAGCATTCGCGCTGAAAATTTCGGGCGCTATTCCTGTCATTCAAGGCTCGGACGGCAGCGTTCCGTTCCTCGTCGTAGCAGTTTTTTTTCGAACTTGCTGAAATTCAATAATATCTAACTTGGCGCCGTTGCATAGGATACCAGAAACTGGACCCTGTTGCTCTCGAGTGTCCATTTGCGCAGGAGTGAGAGTTGAGTGGTAAATTTGTTGACTGTCTGTCTTAATTTTAGCTTTTTGACCACAACCTTGGATACTCATATCAGATCATTCGTACTTCCAAAGTACCAAATGCGCGCCTTCCGTCTATTGCAATGTGATTGATGCGATTTCTTGTTTTTCGATCCGGAGATACTCAAGCTAGCTTATGTATGTATCTTCTTATGCTAAAATCTCATCGACCAACTCCACTACACTAGCAGATATTTCGTCGTGGAGATTAGATTTTCTTACTAATGAACAAAATATCACATGTACATTTTTCGAGACATAACAGGTTTTTGTGTGTTTTTATAGGAAAAGGAAATTTTAGGAAATTCTGACAACTAAATTGGGGAGCTGAGGAAAAACTACTTCGAAATGGAACGTTTGGATTTTTTACGTGCATTTTCATACCACCAGCGCGAGTTGAAAACAACAGAATTTAGCGCTTGCGCGCCGTGCTAATAAAGTTGATTCAGTGGGAAAATGTAATGTATAGTAATCGAAAAAATAATCAGTAAAACAACCCTTTTCACATTCGAAAATGTATTTTTTTCCCCAGGGCGATGTCCTAAGAAAAGTGGGGCATTCAATTTTGAAAAATGAATGTGTTTTAATATGAAATTATTAAAACTTTTTAAATACATTAGAATGCTGATTACATAGTTAGCAGTAATCTAATCGAGAACTCATAAGAAATACATTATATTATTTATCACGCATGTAATGCATTACTACTTTTCCGGGGGACATGATTCTCCCCATATACCTAAGGTGCAGTGTTGCCGTTTTAACCCTTTGGTGGCTAGATTTAGCTACCACATACTTTTACCTTTATACAAAAAGGTTTTTGGTTGGATAAAATATTAGCTTTTTTCCAGAGTTCATTGTTTTTCTATACCATTACTTATTGAAAATGTTTGCGTGTATACTTATATACATGTATGAATACCTAAGTAAAAAAATTTAGCCACAACGACTTTTTTTAGCTCTTTTTATCCCTTTTTTAAAAGGAATTTGGCTTCCACTAAAAAGTATTCGCGGCAACACTGCTACGGTGAGCATGGGTTATTATGTGGGGCAGTGCCCTTTTTTCGTCAAATGTCCTGTGGTGCGATTCACTACGCGATTTTAACAATTCTTGTTATTGTTAAGTCAGCTAAACAACAATTTTAAGAATTTAGCCCGACAAACGTTTCCCTAACAACATTCGTTAGCACCAAATCAGCTGTTGTCGTTAACGATAACAAACGCCGCTAATTTGACGACGTCTAGATTGGCTTGGTTAATAAAACGTAAAAGGTACGAGGTTTCAGACAAGGGGACTCCCTTTCGTGTGATTTATTTAATCTGATGTTGGAGAAGATAATAAGTGCCGCAGAACTGAACCGCTCAGGCACAATACTTTACAAGAGCGTACAATTGCTGGTGTATGCCGACGAAATCGATATTATCGGTAAAACCAAGGGCTACGTCTGTTCTGCCTTCTAGGGATTAAATAGAGAAGCAAAGCGAATGGGTCTGGTGGTGAACGAGGACAAATCGAAGTATCTCCTGTCATCACACAAACAGTCAGAGCATACGCGTCTTGGCACTCACGTCACTGTTGACAGTTACAAGTTTGAAAAAGTAGACGACTTCGTTTATTTGGTAACCAGCATTAACATCAATAATAATGTCAGCCTTGAAATTCAACGGAGAATCACTCTTACCAACAAGTGCTACTTTGCGCTGAGTAGGCAATTGAGAAGTAAAGTCCTCTCTCGTCGTACAAAGATCACACTCTATAAGTCACTCATCATGCCTGTGCAGGTGTATGGCGCGGAGGCATGGACAATGAAAACATCTGATGAGGCGGCTCTTGGAGTTTTCGAGAGAAAGATTCTGCGAAAGATTTACGGACCTTTACGCGTTGGTGATGGCGAATATCGTAAACGATTTAACGAAGAGCTGTATGAGCTTTACAAAGATATTGACATAGTGCAGCGAATTAAAGTTCAGCGGCTCCGCTGGCTTGGCCATGTCTTCGAATGGACAGTGTTGAAGCCAAAAGCCTTCAACGTTTGGGAAACACTGATTTACTTTCGGCCCCGCTATCAGCTGCAAAGATGCATAACTGCCGAAAGTACACCGGTGCTTCCTTTACGATATCACATGCTTATATAAGTATGTATCTTATAAGCTGACCATTATTATAGTCCAAATATACGTTGGAGTACACATCACCAGCTTCCGCATTCTTGGCACAAAGGTAATCTTCGTTACGATTGTGTATATTATATTCACTTAATACTTTTCTGCAATCTTCAAATCTTAAATAAAGTTAATACATTTTTACTCATTAAATAGTTTGGTATATTTTCATTTTGTTCCATATCCATTTCCTCTGAGTTTGAATCGGCGCTCTATTGAGGTATTTTTCGCGCAATCAGACAGAAACGCTCCTGCTCTGAAAATATTCAACGCGGGCCGCAATTCCATTTGGGGTCAGTAGCACAGAAGAGAAATGACTCTCGTGCGGTTTTGGACTCGGCCAAAATTACGGTTGCCAGACGTACTGATTTTATCAGTACAATACTGATTTTATCAGTACAGTACTGATTTTTCAACTCTTGTACTGATTTTTCAAAATTTGTACTGATTTGTACTGAATTTTCAGTTCAAACAAAATATTTAAAATTTTCTTAAGGTTTTTACATAACGTTGGAACTTCCTTAAACCCTACTGTAAAAAGTAAGAAGAGAATAATTTAATTATTGTTGGCATGTTTCAGATAATGTTTCATATGCCCAAGGAATTAATACAACAAAAAGTTCAATCGTTTTATAGGCACACAGAGGCTGACTTTTTTGTCGAGTGTTGCTAGTTATCTCGTAAATAACTTTCAGTTTGATAACAACAAATTTAAATATTCGAATCGCTTTTGCCTATAGCTTACAACTCTTTTTTCACAATTTACGGACACTGTAAAAGAGTTTTGCATATATTGTATATGTCTTCTAATACATATGTAGTTAGATATTATTTTTAGCGAATTCTTAGTCTTTAAAAGTTTTTGCATAGTTGAAAAAATTATATTAAGCCATGAAGAATTATATATGAAGTCCTTAAATACTGGTACTTTTCCACAGTTTGACAAACTATGTAGTTTTGTTTTTTCTCAATACTACACTCAAACGAAGCAACTGAGAGGATCTTAAGTACGAAGTTCGCGTGCTGGCGCAAAGAGAAACCGGCTTCTAATTAAAATTATTTAAAGTGAACTTCATATTAAAAGTAAATTTTAAATGAAATGTATAGAATTCTTCGACTACTTAAACACTGAAGATGGAAATGATCTTATTATTGCTATTCAAAAATGTCATAAAAATAAAATAATTTATTTGCTTCTGTGTAAAATGATGTGGACACTCTTTGTTAAAGCGAATAACACTTTTTTATGAACTATATTTTATTTATATATCAAAATATTGTTAAAAACAAGTACTCTGGCGGTTTATAGTATTATCTGTTACTTTTATTCATAATTTTGCTTTGAACAAAAACAGTACTGAAAAGTACTGATTTTTTTAGCGTGAAAAAGTCTAATGTACTGCTTTCGTTCATAAAAAATCTGGCAACCCTAGCCAAAATCGCTTAGGCAGTTACAGCGCCAATAAAGAAGAAGAGAGGAAAAATTCACAGCACCGCTAGCAAAAAATTATCAAAAATCAAAGAATTTTTCAGCAACATCAAACTTGCACTTTAATTTATTAAAATTTAATGGGCTACAAAACTGCATACATAATCTTTTTATTATTCTTTAAAAAAACTTGAAGTTTTACTAAAATTTGTTGAATTTTGTTTAAATATTGCAGAATACCTAGTAAAAACAAGTAATATAAATTAAATAGCAAAAAAAATAGTTTTTCCAATAGGGCGTAAAACAAATATAGAAAACTGGAAGTTAAAAGGTGATAAGTCTATTTTTTTAATCTTACAGGAACTGAATATTCATTGAATTTAAAGGAATTGAATAATTAAGTTTTCAATTTAATACGTGTACATCGTTTGCTAAAAGTATAAATATCATATATGTATGTGCATATTTTTTAAATATTTCTTTATTAATCATCATAACACTAGCATAATAAAATCAGTCTTGAAAGTAAATACATATGTACAAAATGTGCATACAGTTATTCTTTTTAAATATTAACAATATTATTCCTGTTGAATGTTTATTGTAAACTTTTTATTTACAGCTGCGAGTAAAATATAACAGAAAAATTCAAAATTATGTTGTTTGCTACTTATGTGTATTTATTTATTTTTAATAGTTCCATCTACTATTTAACAACAGAAACCACATACATAAAAGTTTCAAAGCTTGCAAAAATTCACAGAAATAAATCAAACTTAACAAATTTTCTCAAATATTTCGAACTTTTTATTCAGAATCTTTATAAGATTTTCGGGTATGCAGTTTTGTAGCCCATTCACTTTTAGTCTGATAAAGTGCAAGTTTCAAGTCGATAAAAGTTACCGTTGATTTTTTAGATTTGTTTTTGTGAAGGGTGTTTCGCATTTTCTTCCATATAAAATGCTTGTCAACTTTGTGCACACACGAGCCCCTTGTGCACTAAATATAAAATCTGCGTAAATATAACGAAAACTTGCGTAAATCTTACGAAATTTTTCGTCATTTTGAGCCACGAAAGTTTTCGTTGATTGTACAAAACCGTTTTCGTACATACTACGAAAATATGAGGCATCAGATATTTAGTACATTTTACGAATGTATTCGTACTATTTACTAAAGAATATAGTACTATTTACTAAAGAATTTAGTACTATTTACTAAAGAATCTAGTACTATTTACTAAAGAATTTAACACTATTTACTAAAGAATTTCGTGCTATTTCTTAGTTTTTTACGAAATTTTTATAAAATGTACAGAAATAGTTCGTACACTGAGAAAAAGGATTAGTTTCGACAACTAAAGATATTTAGTTCCCGAATTTTGACAATATTTGGGAATTGTGACCAAGGATTTGGAACTATTACCATGGGTTGGTAATTATAACTAAATATATTAAAGCTTCTAATATTCATCTAGGTTGTACCAAATCGTTAATTTAGTTGAAGGGTTTGGTAAATACTAATAAATATTTTTTTGAAGCATATTTCTACAAATTCCATTCAACTTAAAGTATGGTTCATAAAAGGATGCCATTAAGCTCTGCTAATACAGATAAGCTTTCTTTCAACACATGGATTAGTCATAGTTACCAAATCTTAGTTGATCGATTTGGTTTGAGAGTGGAATATATTCATGCTTATGAGCACCCCCTAAATAATGATCAGCGCTCTCTGAGCTCATGTGTGTTTCACATACGAAGAGCGCCAGCTAAGCAATGCACACAGTCCCACTTATTGAATCGTTTGAATGCGCTAGTATGCCGACCATTGCATAAAAACGATTCAATGAATGAGACTGTGTGCGTGGAAATCATTGCTCCGCTACCGCTGTTCGTATACGGGTGAAACACGCGTGTGGTTACAGAGCGCTCAGTAAGCTATGGCATGTCGATCACTGCGCTGGGTAGAGAAAGAAAAGTGTGTGCTATGACATGCCCAGGCTTGTTTGTCTCAGTTTCAGTTTTGCCATCGCCGCGAGTTGTTTCGGTGCGGGTATGGTTATTTAAAAATATAAAGTTTGATGCCAACCGGCGTTTCTCAGTGGATATATAATTCATGTGAATTATAATTAGAAAGTATCTATTTAGCCAAGGAAAAAGCAAAGCAGTATACTTAAACCAGCACTTCCAGCAGATATTGACCTGGGTTTTCGCACGACTATTCCTGTTTAATCGTTTCTTTGTAGGAAATTCTTACCACCATATACATATGTATTATTTACACTAGTAACTATTTATGTAAATATGTTTGTATTTTTTATGCTTAATATATGCAAATAAAAGAAGTAAACACAACAACCATCGAGTAAATTTTTATTTGTGTCAAACTGAAACTTTTTTCCAATAATAAACGGTTAGCTGATTCACGTCTACGGCAAGTTCATAAAATTAATTGAAAACTTGTATCAACCAAAGCATGGTTTATATTTGCTCAACAATGATTTTATTCAACTAACAATATTGTCCACTCAAGGTAGTCGTTTTGTAATTATTAACAAATATACATTTTTCCCAACTAGAAGGCTCAAGTAAATTGCAGACTTTCGTGAACTAGATATTTATTTCGCCATATCCAACTATGCCACTTGGTCACTATAACCAAATCTTGGTTATTATAACTAAACCTTTTTCTGAGTGTATATTTAACGAAATTATTTTCGTAAAATCTGCGCTTGTTTCGTAGAATGTGCGATTGCTTTCATTCTCCACACTGTACAAAACATATTACGAATTATAACACAACACTTTTATTTTGTTTTCATCGTTAATTTTAAGCGTTTTTGTTTAACAAAACGTTTTGAAAAAATGCTTAACATTAATGATTAAAATATAATGAAAGTGTTGTGCTATAATTTTAGTCATGTTTTTTATAGTGTTAATAATAAAAGCAATCATACGTTCTACGAAATAAGAAGAAGAATTTTCTGACTACACTGTGGTTTGGAATTATTAAAAAAGTTTATTTTACCTATAATAAAACTTAAGTCTTTTATTTATATGCATACGAATAGGTTCTATACTACATATTTTTTTTATTGCTTAGGCTTCATTCAATAAAGTATATTGATGCAAAGTGTTAAACTATGAGACACAACAAAACTAAATATAATAAGATATAAAATATGAAAGAATATAAAAAATACTGGTTTTACTTTATTAAACATTATAATATTTTTATGTAGAGGCACTTGACAGATTCGCAGCTTCATCGATGTTTGTTTCCTTGACGACCATAAATTAAAGGAAAATTATAAGGCGTCTGAAAAGCCGGTTTCAGTGAAAAGTCATACATGTACTTACTTTTAATTTCATTAAGTAGTGCTCCTGGCTTAGGCTTGCCGTTGATAGGTATGTAACTGATGAAATTGCCTATTTATCAAGCCCACATTGCAGCGCAAGGCGCAGCGTAGGCGATGTTAAAAACATTGTATGCTTAAAAGCATAGTATATCCACAGCTTTAATATTTAATTTTGTATTGTTTTTTTATCCAGCAAATCTCTTTTTAAAACGTTTAAAATGATATTATACGTCTCACAGCAGCCAACAAGTAATTCCGCAATGACACGCGATACAAAAAAATATGATGAAATATTAAACTGTATGTTGTACGAATTTAAAAAACATGTTCCTGCATTAGTACTTTATACGAAAGTATTAACTAAATTGTACGCATACAGAGATGTAGATTTCGTAAATTTTAAAACCATACGTAAATATTACGAATGCCTTCCTACAATATACAAAATTATTCGTACAGAGATTTGTTCAGTGCTTTACGAATGTGTTTCGTAAAATAAACGTAAGATTTCGTAAATTGTACTGAAAAAATGCCTTACGAAAGTCCTTTCGATATATTTACGTATAGTTCGTAAAATCTTGTTTCGTTGTGAAAAATGTGTTCGGACTATGAACGAAAGTTTCGTACATTGTACAAAAGCCAAGACTAAGAAAGTTTTTCGTAGCACTTTTACGAAATTTTATTTTCAGTGTGGTATATGCAACGGATTTGTGTCCTTTAGCGGCAGCACAGTTAAGCTGATGCCACATAAAACTTTTGCTGCGCTTTACGTGACAGATTCGCTTTTACAGATAAGATGAATTTTATAAGAATTCACCAAGCATGCCACATAGATCGTTGAAGCTGCAGCGCGAAGCGAAAAGATGGCCAACTCCCATCTTTTTGCGCGCTTTGACAATCAGCCGGATTAATACTTATTTTGTTTCGCCCAAATTCGAGTTTTCATGTAGAAACATAAAACTTAATCACATAGCTGATATTTTTAAAGCAAAATATATAAAATCCACAGCAATTTTGATGAGTAAAATAGCAGTACAAAATTGTTTTCTTGGCGTTCATTGTGGCATACCTTTTGCGTCTGGCGCTTTGCTGGCAAAGTTATAAATGTCACGCAAAGCTACAAAGTTTTATCTGGCATCAGCTTTAGTGAATCCCACAATCGTTACTGCAAACAACAAAATTTATTAGCTGACAACTCGACAAGTCGTATTGCTAAAACTTAGAGAATCGCACTACTGGTAATTTACTTTTTAATTCGGGACGCCAAATGATCTGTATTTCTTTTAATGTTCCGTATTTGCCCCGTATTCGGTATTTTGGCATCATTACAGCTCATAAAAATGGCATGCCTATTTTTTAATTTTTAACCGACTTCAATGCGTCGGAATATTTGTAAATATTTTTGTTATGTATGTTACCGAATATCTTTGGACCACGTCAACCGATTTCGAAAATTCTTGCATCGGAAAGGTAGTATCCCAGAGGTGGTCCCATAGTAATCTGGTTTAGATCCGATCATTGGATAAAAAAAAATTACTGTACTCCTAAATTTTTATATGAGATTTGAAGTCGGTTTTGTTTTTTGCTTAAAAATTACTTGTTATTTTTAAATCTGGACGCTTGTGATTCAGATCGAGGAGCACAGATGTATGAATCGAAATAAAACGTTAATAAGTATTGTTCGAATAAAAAAAGAAATTTTACTAGTATTTAGTTTTTAAAAGGGGTTTTCAATGCATTTCACGGTGAATATTCTGTGTGGAGCAAAGTATATTAAACAGATAGCAGCAGTAGAGCAGCTGACTTTACTTTTTCTGGTAATTTCGCCTTAAAATTGCCGGTTTTGTTTATATTTTACTCTCGAATTTCAAACTTTGTCTACATATATGGTTCCGAAACCAACAACAAAGTACACACAGCTTGCTGTTCTTTTTCGGGTACTATTACCTGCCCTATGTGCCCAATGCACTGTGGAGGAAATTTTCAAATTTCGTGAAGAGGGAAGATATTAATTAGGCGAAACTGTGCCAAAAAAATTATTGCTGATTGTATGAGGGATATTATCTTCAACATAAGAAGGCTACCAGGAGAATGTTGTAAAGTAAAAAAGTTCTCAAAGATGGAAGGGAACTGGAACACTAGGGATGGAAAGTTTTGAAAAATAATCGATTCTCGATTCTCGAATCTTACGATTCTTGGAATCGAATAATCGACGGCGAGATTCGAATTATTCGATTCTAATCGATTATTAAAAATCTATAAATATGAGTCTAAATCTATTATAATGAGTAAATTAAAACTATTTTAAGAAGAGCTTTAATAATAAATTTGTGGAAAAATTACTTCATTTCCTATAAAATGTGTGATTGAAACATATTCACGGTACTGTTTGATATGGAAAGGAAATAAATTTGAATACCCTCCTTGAAATTGTTTCTTTTCATAAATT
The DNA here is from genome assembly GCF_013731165.1 of Rhagoletis pomonella. Taxonomy (NCBI): domain Eukaryota; kingdom Metazoa; phylum Arthropoda; class Insecta; order Diptera; family Tephritidae; genus Rhagoletis; species Rhagoletis pomonella. Next base: position 16,759 of record NW_023460504.1, on the reverse strand, counting down.
CATTTCTAGCATCTCTATGAGTATGTGCCAATTAGTCTTACTTAATATTTATATTAGTCATGCCAGAAATTTCACAATTCTAACAACTGACGCGTATCTAAAGATGTATGGTAAATAAGAGAATCGTGTTCTCAGAACCGATTCTCGATCGGTTCCGAAAATCTATAATCGATTCACTAAAATCAATTATTTCAGACTTAACTTCCACGAAGATACGGCATAACTTCCAAAATAATTAGATCGGCAGAGAGAGGAGTCCGTGGAAGTTATGCCGAAACCACTTTAAAAATAGTTGGAAATGCTTGTAAAAAATTTGTGTGGTAAAAATCCCGTGGACAGAGTACAAAGCTATGGAAAAATATTTTACAAATATGTGATGTTACAACTGAATATTTAAGTGCTGCTTTCACAAAAGATCGAAAAGGATGCTGTTTCAGGGCTAATAAATCTATGATCATCCTCTAGCTTATGTGGAAAAATTTGGCAAAATAAATTTTTGTCCCATATTCGGCTGCCATAAATATAGTCGCCGCACATATACCCCACAGAAATCAGATTCCTGCTCGGATGCCCTGACTATGTTAGAAATAAAAGGTTTGCCGTGCCATTAAGCGAATAGCGGCCAACAGCTGCGGAAGAGAAAACACAAGCATCCCAAGCAGGGTTGCCACTGACGAAAAAAAATATTTACCATTTTATAAAAAAAAAATTCAACTGGAGTTGTTATAAGCTGATACAGTGAATCAAAAAAGCGCTTGGTATTTTTTTAATATTCGCAATGTTTTTTAGGTAAATTTTTTCGCTATTTTATTTTTATAAGAATATTGTTTGCGCTTTAACCCCATAAAAATCAAGAACTCAAACTATTTACAACATTGAGAACAATTCAAAAACAATTCGTCTAAATACCGAATATTTTACTCTGAATTTTTAGAACCATTTCCGGAATGAATAGAAAAGTCGATTAAGCCATGTCTGTCTGTCCGGCCGTCTATCAGTCTGTCCGTCCGTCCGTGTACACGATAACTCGAGCAAAAATTGAGATATCTCAACGAAATTTGATATGTAGGTTTCCATTTATCCATTTATTTTATTTAAAAATACGAAAACTGCGATATTTTAGTAACTACTGAAGATTATTCACTCAAAATTGATATTTACAACAAATTTTAGACAAAAAATAAGAATATTGTAAATTTTTGGAAAATGGGCGTAGCCACGCCCACTTATGGTTACATGTGTATATCTTGGCAACCGCTGCACCAATTTCTTCCAAACTTGGCACAGTTGTTGGCCTTGGTACAGCATACCAAGTGGAAAGTGGGCGTGGCACCGCCCACTTATGATGACATATATGTATCTCGGTAACCGTTCTACTAATTTGTACCTAACTCCGTATGGTTATTGTGCTTGCCACATAAAAGAAAAACGTTGAAAATTATTGAAATCGAACTAAAATTACGGCCGCTTTTCATATAACGGTAAATTTCAGAAATTCTTGAAACTTAAATATTTCGAAATTTAGGGGCGCTAATTTACTCAAAATTGATACACCCTGGCTTACCATGTCGCGGTAGCTTTCATAAAGGTGAAAAACATATATTTAATACTTGCGCCGGGTATTTAATGTTCGGCTCCGCCCGAACTAAAGGCTCCGTTATGCATACTTGGCATTGCTTGAGAGTTGTCACATAAGGAATCTGTTAAATGAGCTTCGCGTGTAAGCGGTTACCCAACGCACAGCATTACATACGTAAAAGTCTGTTGCTTTTTGATTTCTACGTAAAAATGGTATAGCAGTGCATGCAATGCCAAGTATGCATAACAGAGCCTTTAGACTTTCTTACTTGTTAAAATTTTTTTTGTACAATCATTGCGTGTAAATACAAACCTGTCCATTTTTTCTTTTCATTTGAGGAAACATTTAAAATGTTTAGACAATCAAAAGCTCCTCAAGATTCCAGTAAAATGAGTTTTGAATGGAGCGCGATATATTCGCCTTTTATCGATATACATACTTACATATGTATGATGGCGTTCAAATTAATAGCAGCAAAATTCAAAATGATGCTGTTGGCAACTTATCTTTATTTATTCATTGTTAATAATTTTCATTTAAAATATGGGTCGATCTTTATCAGATACCACTTAAATAAAAGTTTCAAAGCTTATACAAATTTAAAAAAAAGTTAATATCAGAATCTTTAGAAAATTTTCGGGTATGCAGTTTTGTAGCCCATTTAATTTTAATATAATGAAGTACACGTTTCAAGTAGCTAAAGATTACCGTTGATTTTTAGAATTTTTTTTTTTGTGAATGGTGTTGCGCATTTTCTTCCATATAAAAAATGTGCACTAAAGCGTTCGAAAATTAATGCAATAAAGAAGACTACACTTTTGGAAATAAATTTATAATATAAAGCAAACTACGAAATATAAAGTGGGAGCAAAATTTTATTTGGTTTTCGAACAAAATACTTTAACAAAAATCTACCAAAATGAGAACAAATTTACCTTTTTACCAACTCAAATTTGTTCTACCAATTTTGGTAATAATTCACCAAAGTGGCAACCCTGATCCCAAGTGAATGAGCAAACGGATGTCAATATTCAAGTATATTTATATGCTTGTGTGTATCAGAATGAAATGTAATGATGTTGAAGTTGACGAATGTACGAAATGTAGGCAGTTGAAATCGTAGACGATGATGGCGTAACATCACTCATTGAGGGAAGTGCTGCCCTATTGTTGGTGTTGCATTACAAGCGCTCTGCAAATAATGACAAAAGCGGCATTAGAAAAATTGAAAAATAAAAGCAAAAAATAGAATTTTTATATTACAACAGGAAACGTTGCGTCACTACCGGGCTATGCAGCTACCACCACCACCGACACTTCCCGTTGTATAAAAATTGCGCATTGGGTGTTTGCCAATCGATTAAAGGACCGCCCATGTACTCAGCGGAATGTATGTCCCTGGATGATTTTATTATGGCACTAATCGATCCTAATTGATGCGTGAGAAAAAACTCAAGTCCGCGCATTCGAGCATTTGCTGTAAGCCGATATTTTCATGTAATGCCACATGCCACACATTCATTACACTCGAATTACAATGCAGCACTCAGCGCACTGGGACTTTTAGTGTTGGGTGGTTGGTAGGGAGGCGAATAAATTGCGCGTATGCAAATTCATTGCCGAAAGTAGTCGCGCGCGAATGTGGCGTACACAGGGGTGTAGCAGCGCGTAGTTGCGAATGTCAGTCAATTTCTTTTGTCACTTGCTTGTTTTGCTAAAAAAAATTACTGCGGCGATGGGTAACATTACCACCAAAGCAGTTATGTAGTTAAAGTTTTGAAGCCGTCGTCCGGTGCACCCGTTAGCACATGAGCGCCCATAAATTGTGCTGCAATGTCATGCCGCGCGCCACACTCCACACTAGGGATGTTGCGAATGTGGAATTTTAGACATCCGCAGATGCGGTTGTTTAGACGCTAACATCCGCGGATGCGGATGCGAATGCGGATGTCATGTATTTTCAAGAAATAATTTAGGTGGGTAAATTAGGTCATTTAGGTAAATAAAAAATGAAAAGGTTAATCATTTTTAATAATCTGCCCTATCCTGAGTTTTGCCCGCAAAAAAAATTCACCCGAAAATTTGTATTCCGCCCATAGTAAATATGTACATGAAAACCAAAAGTGAAAAGTGAACCGGTTCGGGGAAAATTAAACTCATGATAAGACTGAATGATTTTTTAGTACTTGAATTTAAAAATTGGAACATTGTACTTAATAAAAACTTTTTGAAGGGTCATAAATCAAACCTGCGCTACTATATAACTACTCGCTCGAGGCGACAAACTTGAAAAACTTGAAACTTGGCAAAATTGTATATTCTCTTCGATTGACACTGCACCAGTTGAGAGGACTTTCAGTTATATTTATTGCGGTGCAATAATTACTTTTTGAGATTTTCATCGGGGCTGCAAATGTCGGATGTATCCTCCAGACTTTCATCTTCACAATCTAGCATCATGGCACAATCATTGTTTAAACACCGTCGTTTTCCAAAGAATTCTTCATTCTCATTCTTTTGGTTGTTTCGGAATTTGTCACGTCATCAGCGTTTTTTCGATTTTAGCTTTTGTAACTCATTTTTAATGCTTTCTTCTGTGACTGGTTACATATACGTCTGTGCTTGCACAATATTCCAGGGACCGAAAATAACAGTTATTTTTTTCCAAGTTAAATTTGGCCTAATATTTTTTATTCCGAAATAATCCGGATAATAAAGAAACCGCTTATCTAAATTAAACAAATTTGGTATCATATGAAAGAGAACTGAAATAGCTTTTAAACAGAAATACCGAATGAAGGTTACCCACTCTATTTATATTTTTAACCGACTTCCAAAAAAGGAGGAGGTTATCAGTTCGTCGGATTTTTATTTTTTTTATGTATGTTACTTTAGAACACGTCAACCGTTTTTGATAGTTGTTTTATATATATCTCATGATACACTGATCGGATCTTAACCAGATTAGTATGGGACCACCTCTACACTACCTTATATATATATATATATTTTTTTTTATATGAGAATTGAAGTCGGTTTTTTTTGCTAAAAATTACTTGTTTTATAACTTAATATTAAAGAAATTCATGTAAATACATACCTGACAAAATGTTTGTTCTATGGTAATTAATTAACATTTTTTATTGAAACTTGTTTAATTTGGATAAGCGGTTTGTTTATTATCCGGAAAGTACTTTTATTTCGGAATAAAAAATATTTGGCCAAGTTTAACTCGAAAAAAATAACTGTAATTTTCGGTCCCTTCAATATTCGCATTCGCAAAAGATCCGCATTGATTTTTGGGAATGCGAAAGCGAATGTTAAAATTAATGCGGAAGCTCCGCGGTTGCGAATGTGAATGCGAATATTCGCAACAAGCCTGCTCCACACGTAGCACTCGCATCACACACCACACGTAGCACTCGTTCCACACACCACACGCAGCATTCGTACCACACGCAGCACTCGCGCTCCCATTGCGTAATTGTTGTATTGGCTTTTGCTGTAATAAAACAATACTGATTGAGTGTACGTTGCAATTAATTTACTGCAACTGCTGTTCTTGTTAACGATTGTTATCATTGCTCGCAATCACAGACCGGTCGTGACCAGTGTTGCCACAATTTTTTTTTATTTTTTACCAAAATCCTCGGAAAAAGTTACCAAATTCAACAAAAAATTACCAAACTTATTTTATGTGCAGAACTGTACAAACATACATATCGAGCCCTAACCGTCATAATAACGTATCCGACATTTTTTTTAATTTTGAAAAAAATTTAGCCTACGTTATTTTGGCAGTTAGAGCTCAATACATATGTGTATCCGAAGATACCAAGCTTTTCAGGCAATCAGCGCTACATTAACCTAAAATTTTTACGAAAGTTTGTTGAATTTTTTTAAATATTGAACAAAGTTTGAATTTGTTAGAGCTCTGTTAAAGAAAGAAAAATATTTTTATAAAAAATAACCAAAATTAAGTTACTAAAAAAAATTATATGTTAAAACTTGTCAAAATATGGTGCGGCTATAATTTTTTCGACCACTGTATGTAAACAAGTGACAAGAAAATATATCAAAAATTCAACGCTTGAAGGAAAGCTTTCGACTCCCGTATAGACAGAGTGAAGCCCCGCTGAATGCCGTAGCTTTTTGAACGAGAACATACGTATTGTAATTCAAAAGCTGACGAACTGACAGGGAAAGGTAGGGCCACGCAAAACCTTCCAGGAAAGAACACGGTGGATATACTTAGCAATAGCCACTTTCAAGCAGTTTGTTAAAGAACACACCATTTTAGTAGCCAAGGAATGCTGGAACAGCTTTCGCTTTGCCAAACTTTCAGAATTACCTGGTATTTCTATTAAAGGGAACGCTTACGGTCTACTTACTAATGTGGAATCAGAACCAATATTGACCTATTTGACATGTAAAACCGAATTGAAAAAGTTACCAAATTGAAAAATAAATTACCAAATTACAAAACTTGATAAATAAAGAAAAAAATTACCAATTTTGGTTAAAAATTACCAAAGCGGCAACGCTGGTCGTGACACAATCGCACTCCTTCGCGCTCCTCCTGCCCTCCGGTACATCAATTTTAGATTTTGCTTACGACTAAGTACGCATATATGCTTGGAAAGTATGCTTTATTTTTGCCGCCTTGCGACTGGACCCCTTTAATGGTGCAAACGTACGTGCATTTAAATGGCGCGTGCTTTCAACCGGATATGCCTGATCGCGCATGCCAGCAGAGTCAGCTCCGAAATTCAGCAGTCATATTGTGAAATTGTGAAACCACACTCTTTGGAATTCTCGGGCACTCGTTCATTAGCTGTCAGTGTTGCCGTTTTGATGCATATACTATTTCAAAAGTGATACGTGTTTGTGCTAATTTTCGAAAGATACTTTATTTTTTCGCTCATTTCGCGAGATAGTTAAATTTTCCGCCCACTACAAATTTTGGTACATGACAAAGAGAAAATATATATGTATCTAGGCAATGGGAGCTTTTAAAATTTTATCGAAAATATTGAAACGATTTGGGGTCTAATAAGCAGGGCTGGAAAAAATATGCAAATGCTTGCTGGTTTTTGCATATACTCGACTTACGTTCATATTTTTGCATATTTGGCAACATTTCATACATTTTCGAGACGATAGATTCGTGGAAGTGCGCCTCATTCATACATATGTTTTTTATAATCCTGCTACCACCTTGTATGAATTTGCCTTGATACAGTGCAAGTATTCATACATACTGCTAGAGCTTGAAGAAATCCGAACAGGTTTGGCGTTTATTAAGGCAAATTTTGGTAGTTTCTTAGTAGGTATAACAAAGCTTTAAATAAAAGGTTTATTATATATAAAAAAATCAAACCTTGGCTATACTACAGTTTGAAAAAGACTAGCGATATTTTCGACAGTATCGTATTCTATCGTGTTGTATATGTAGGGAAACTTCAACTTCGAACAAAATATGTGTAAATATATATATTGCACATATGTAAGTATAAATATTACATCTTAACCGTGAAATTCTAAATATTTTCCTTAGTTCAATCACAAAATTTCAATGCACCGGCCCTACGAAACTATCGACTATCGCCCGAAAACAATCGATGTGCTTCCAAAAATAAAACTATCGATAGTACAATCTATAGTTTTTCAGTTCTAGGCTATACCACAATTGCTAATATTAGAGACATTTTATTTACTGGCTTCGCAACTAGGAGTGAAGCTCTATCGAAGTACTCCCCAGCAGAATTAAGTTTATTTAAAGTTTGTCCAAATATATCTACGGATGTGGAAAGGATTTTTCGAATTATTCAATAATTTTAAATGACCAGAGAAGGTCTTTTTCGATTGATAATTTAAAAAATCGTGTTATTTTATTCTGTAATTTCGAGATTATTGAATAAAAATATTGTAAAAATTAGATAAAACCTTATTGAATTAGCATATTTAAGAGCCTATTTTGGAGACTTATCGAGCTTTTTATAGCGCATATTTTCCGGTTCTTCTGGCATATTTTTGCGAGCACTGCTAACAAGCTTAGAGTATATTGCTTTAAAGGAACAATGTACAATAAGCTGATTGCATTCATTTTTAATCTACTTTACTAGCCTCGTAGATAGCTCTGGGGCTGCAGAGCGTATATTTTCAGACTTAAAATTGATCCAATATGAAAATAAAAATATACTTTCATTATAAACTGTTGTCAATATAATAGGTCTTATTCATAGTCAAAATGAAGTCGACACTGAAGGTAGTTTCTGCTTTTTGACAGTTTACAACGAGTTTAACGTGAAGTGTATATAAAATTTTATAATTACCGTAAACGATCCATAGCTAATAGTTTTAAGTACATATACATATTTGTATACACGTTTCTGTGGAATCTATATATACTCCTTTTGTTCGTCTTTATCAGTGTTGCCACTTTGTGAGTAATTCCTCAAAACGTGAGGAATTTCGGGTGTGCTTGAGTATTTTTTGAGGATTTTTATTTTAAGGAATTTTTGAAGAATTTTCTCTCGATATATTTGCAGATAACAAATGCAATCATGTTTTACACAAGAGAGTTGTTAAATCCCTATGTAAAGTTTTGAACAAGAAGCTTTCCGAAGCTTTATAAAGAGCGAAATACACTACACAAGCGGCTTGTCAAACATTCTTCATACCTACTTTCCCCCATTTCGCTATACACCACGCAAACATGACTCGTTCAAGCAAAGAATTTTAGTTTTCTTCTGGTTCACAATTTAAAAGGGTTTGGTTTTCTTCGATTTTTCTCTCTGGCGTCCTCATTCGGTAAAAATTCCATTGCGAATGAGGCGATTTTATCATACACAACGTAAGCGGTATGATCAAACGTCAACATGGCGGTAAAAAGTAAAAAAAATTGATTTTTTTATTCACATTTGCCTCAAACGGCTTGCCAAACCTTTAAACACAACATAATAGCTTTAAGGAAAGGGATATTTTTCTTAGTTTGTCAAGCCTCTTGTGTGGTGTTTTTCGATCTTAAGCACATCTGCCTTTGCTGCTAAATATTCAAAATTCCATCGTTATATTTTCAAATTATGTATTTTGAACTTGCAAAATCTCTGTAACAAATGGAGAGAACGCGCATTGTTCGATCATAAGGATATTCATATTGATTCTTCATTAGATCCAGAAAATTATAGGAAAACATTTTTTGAAGCAAAAGATTCTTCAGGCTCATATAAGTTCCCCAATTAAAAAAACTTATATCTGCATTGCCCTTTTCTAATGCTTCAGTAGAACGTATATTTAGTAGTTTAAAAAGTTGTAGGACTGACTTGAGGACCAGATTGAGCACTGATATAGTTCCAGTAATATTACATATATACAAAGAAAGGCATAAAAAATAACGGTTATACTTTGTTTGAACCTCAAGAACAAATTTACAAATTGAATCGGAGAATGTAATTAATTTTTACACTAAGTACCTGTAAATAGTATGCAGTACAAAATACTCATATCTGTAATAAGAACATTTTGAGTAATTTGTTCGGATTTTGTGGATTTTTCATTTTTTTTTTTGAGGAATTTGGTAATTTTTTTTTGTGGCAACACTGGTCTTTATACAAGATTAAAATCAATAATCTCTATTTTGATATATTGCGGCATATTCTTGTTTTCGTACAAATCGAAATTCACGAAATTTTCCTGTCATTTTCTATACAAAAATTTCAAATTATTTTCCTTCATGTACATGTATGTGTATGAATGTGAATTACATGATTTTTCGGTTATTGACAATAATAAAAAGCTATGGTAAAAAGCATTTTTTGAGCAATATTGATATTTATGTAGATGCTTAAAAAAAGAATTAGAGATAAATTTAATCCATTTTTTGTTTTTTGCGATACATTTTTTCAAGACGTCGGGGCAACACTGTTTACTGTTCGATGTTGGCTCTGAGCAGCATTGTTCCGCATTGTCACTGCAATTCACCACATTTACCTGCCGCTTGAGCCTGAGGCTGTCACATTCAAGTGGCATGTAGCTAGCTGTTTGTTGGCGTGTTGCGTACATAACTGCCGTGCCAAGAACTAGGCTAATTATCTTACCAAAAACAAAACCGTTATAAATCGTACGGCTACCTCTAGGTCTATTACTGTGTTATGTAGCTGGCTGTTCGGCTTGCTCGACGGCCAAATGGGGGGGTTGTTTGCCACTTATCTACCTTCAGCTACAACAAACAAAAATTTTTTGTCATGTCAATGTAAAACGAAGGAGAAAAAGAAAGAAATGGAAGCCTGTCCGGGTCAGTTGGAGCCATCCCACCCCTTCTAAGTGCCGACGGCATTTAGCCTTGAGTTCCGCCGGGGCTCCTAGTTCATCATGCGAAACTCCCTTTACCTGACCTAGTCCGTCAGTCAAACGTTTGTCACCTGTTAAATCGTCATGTCACCTGTAATATACCCACGTCCCCTCCGTGTTGCGCCTATGCAGCACCCACACCAACCTAAAAATTCCTAGCATTATTATTCGGGCAGAGGTAAGTGGCAGGTTGGCATGCTTGTTGTCCCACGCTAGCTCGACGGCCAAATGGGGGGTTGTTTGCCACTTCTCTACCTTCAGCTACAACAAACAAAAATTTTCTGTCATGCCAATGTAAAACGAAGGAGAAAAAGAAAGAAATGGAAGCCTGTCCGGGTCAGTTGGAGCCATCCCACCCCTTCTAAGTGCCGACGGCATTTAGCCTTGAGTTCCGCCGGGGCTCCTAGTTCATCATGCGAAACTCCCTTTACCTGACCTAGTCCGTCAATCAAACGTTTGTCACCTGTTAAATCGTCATGTCACCTGTAATATACCCACGTCCCCTCCGTGTTGCGCCTAAGCAGCCCCACCAACCTAAAAATTCCTAGCATTGCATCTTAAATAATAATGCTATGTTCAACTGAATTTCATTGTAATACAAATTCATTTATTAAATTAAATCAAAACAAAACCTAACACATAAAATTCCTCTTATACTATTTCTTTACTTCTACTACTAACTGAATCCAAATTTTATGATTATTATTATTATAGGTATATATATATATTTTTTCTTTTTTTTTCTTTGCCTAATTATCTACTTCTATTAACAATATCTTAATTATTCCCTTACTCACAAATATCTATCGTTCTTTTGTATTTCTTGTATTTTTTTCCGCGCTTTCCACTGTAATTCTTTAAAGTTTTTTATTTTGTAATAGTTTTTGGTATATAACTATTAAAATCTCAAAAATATGCGTATACAAATGCACATATATGCTTAAAAAGCGCAAACATGTATTCAGGTGCCTTTGTTACCTCACATAAATATATGTATGTATGTATATTTATATGTATATGCACGTTTTATATTACTTTTTTTTCTACCGTCGGTGACCCTTCCTAATGCTACTGAGAATGGATGTACATATATATGCAAATGTTAAAAACAATAGTGACTTCTCACTTACCAGTATGTGTGTATGTTGTATGTCCACCGATGCTAGCGCCATCATGCCGACTACCTGGGAAGTGTTGAGGGAGAAAAACAAAGCATTCATATGTACATATAACTACTGGAAAGGAGAGTAACCAAACAAACAGAAACAGGTGGTATAGTGGATCACGCTTAGTGGGTACGTATGCCACCTGTTTTGCTCTCCTTTTCAGTTCGGCCCTTTAATCCGTCGCGAAAACAAACTAAGTGTCATTTGAACGTATGTATGTATACCGGCGCGTGTGAAAAACAAATATAAATAAAATACAAAAGAAATTACCAAAAAAAAAATTATATCTATAACTTATCGTTATTAATAACAAGAATTGTGCGTGAAAGGCAAAATAAGTGATCGGATTAATGTTACTAATAATAGGAAACTGCAATTATTTGGCAAATAAGAACTAAGGTGTAACGCGAGTACAGAGTAAAAAAAAAGAGCGTGATGAATTTAGGCTGAATGTCAAAAATCAAAAATAAACGCAATGTAAATAATGTGGTGAAAATAAAACTAAGCTTAGAACAACTAAATTCGAAGAAAAAGGTGATGAAATAGCAAACTAACAAAATTCGAAAAAATGGTAATTGGCAAAATGCGATAAGAAAATAACCAAAGACGTGCAAAAATAATAATTCTATAAATTAATAAACTAAAATAAACCAGGGGTGCTGCTGGAACGCTGTTTATTAGTGATGCTGGCGTTTTTTTTAGTGCGACGTCGATATTACTGCTGTAGCGTATGAGCGGGTGAGTTTGATTTATCCTCCGTGATGTGGTGTTGTTGTGTGATCTGCGACTTTGCTTAGGCCGGTATTGTGTATATGCAGCCGTCTATATGCATGTGATACTGGAACCGCGATGAGTTTGGCCTTTTATGCTATGGTTTTGCCTGATGTTGCTGAGTCGGTGGTGCATGTTAGCCGGGTGGCTGTTATAAGCGTGGATTACGCCGGTGGGGCACTTAGTGTTGCCGAGAATTTTCTTAGAATTTTTGTTAGCGCGGCCCGGATATACATTTAACCACTTTATCACTGTATTCAGTAAATGTCTCTTAAGGTTTTGGTTTTACCTTTCTTTTTGCACCAAATAACTTTAAATTTTACTTAAAACTTTTTGTAATGTAACGACGGGTGAAAATAGTTCGCGCTCGGGCAATTCTGACTTTCAGCGCTGACTTTCTCCAAAAGAATCTCGATTAAGGCTTCAGCTCGCTATTTAAGCATTTTCGACCTTTGTTTTGGTTACGGTGATTCTGCGGTTATCCTTTTGTTTACAAGCAGACACAAATACACAAGCTCCGGCCAGCCAATAGAAAGATCGCAGATCACGACATCGAACAAGTTGTATCGCACCCGCTATTTTGACTTCGGACTTTACGTCTTCATGGTAACCAGTGGAAAGTTTTTATTTTGTTTACTTATACTGCTTCTACTGTTATCACCAGTGCGAATTTAACCGCATGAGGTGGTTCGAAAAGGGTTGCTTCTTTGATTTAGAATATGCATGCGTAGATGTACACATGTTCATGCATATATGCACATATATGTATGTATTTATATATATGCATATATATTCATATTAAATCGGCTGTCGTTACATCCTCGCAAGCGTCGATGTTGCTCGCAATATGGAGCGTGTGCGTAAAAAGATTCATAACGCAGCCGTGTGCACCCCATGTTAAATGATGGCCCAATGTGTGGCCTCGACCCACGCTTATATGCCGGGCTTGGTTGTCTAACGAGTCACTACCTATATCTCCTTATGCTGATCCTGCCTTAATACCCTATAATAGCCTATCATTGGGTTCACTACCTAACAATTTTCAAGTAACTTGCTGTACTTGCTAATACCATACACCAAATCCCAACAATATTTATTGGTCGTCGGCAAGAGCTAGGTAAGTATATACCTATTTACAAAAAAAAATCTCCATGCAGACACTGGACTCCACTACATTTCGGTACTTTCACAAACAAACAAACACCAACAAAACAAAATAGAACGGAACACACTTATGCAACAAAATGGTCTTTAGCGTGGTATACGCCGATCTTTCTCCCAGTAGTGTCACCTATTTCGTACATTGAGTTGCCGATAACTCCCAAAACTAAGCATTTAACTTGTTTGGGCGCGAGTTAGGCACTATAATTATCTATTTGTGAACTCTGTTTGAAATTCCGGCGATACACCACTTGTCCAATTTGGAACCTCACTTCTCTGCTCCTCGTGTTGTAAACTTTTGAGCTCCTGTCATGCGCAATCTTCAATTCCTTGAGGATTTTTTCTCTGATTAGCTGCATTTTGTCGGAACCAGTAACTACTTCACACTCAGTGTCTTTTATTGATTCTACTTTGCGGAGTATGGCGTATGATGCGCCATGTTGCACCATCGGCAGCCCGAATACGGCATAGTAGGGCGATTGTCCAATCGCGGTGTGGACTACACTGCGTAGCGCCAACGCGGCATCACTCACGTACCTGTCCCAGTTTTTCTGGTTGCCTTGAATATACGAACGCACTATATGGAGTACTGAACGGTTAACCTGTTCGGCTGCATTGCCTTGTGGCGAGTAGAACGCAGTCTTTACATGTTTAACTCCGTATTTATCTAAAAACGAGGTAAATAACTCGGAAACAAATTGTCTGCCATTGTCAGAGTGTACGAACTCTGGTAGGTGACAGGTAATAAGGTCAATGGAAATAAGGTCAATTGACTTTATTTCCCACCCTGGTGCGAAATAAAGTCAATTGACATTATTACCTTTTCAAAAGCGAAATAAAGTCAACAAAAATTTGGAAATAAAGTCATTGACGCTATTTCCTCATTCAAATGGAAATAGCGTCAACAATGCTTAAAGTATGTCGATTCATAGAAAAAAATGTTGTTCTTACAATAAACATTGCCCCGTAAGTGTTGTTTTTTAATAGATGAAAAAGGCTTTTGCCAAATCCTCAGTGTTGTGATATTAATCCACACACAATCATGAACTACCACCAATTGATTCTATTAAAAAAGAATTTAAATTACGAATATGTAAAAACACGATGCGAAAAACTAAACGCCTGCGCACAGCTGAAATACGAGAAATATTTGAAGAAAGAGTGGAGAAATGATCCATAACTTGCAAAACATTTTTCGTTTCTACAAAAATAAAGCGAACACTATTAAATTGAAGAAACAGTACATGTCCAATAACCCCGGAGGAGCACTGAAAGAATTCTGTGTTTTAAATTTGCATATTTTGAACGAATTCGGAATGTCTAAGGTGAAAAAGAACCCAACCTTTCTATAAGGAAACAATTATAAAAAAAGAATTTTCTTACACTGTATTTATGTCTCCGCCAGAAGTCATTTAAAAGCAGCTAAGCAGAACGACGACACTACTTATTAGATGGCACATTCAACGAGCCAATGTGCCAAAATGCGGGTATAAACAATTATTGATTATTTAATATCGGAACCGAGATCATATAAGTTAATTGATTGGTTTTCACACACTTTTGAAACACAAATTATATGCTTTTTTACTGCAGACAAGTTGTTGCCCCAAAAACCCAGCAGAAATTTTCCAATCAGAGCTGCCAACTATCCTTAGTTATGAGGTGCCATATTGAGGATAAAAAAGTGCCAAAATGTGCCAAAGATAAAAATAAAAGTGCCAAAAAAGGTGTTATTCCTTTTAATCATTCACATTTATCAATCAAATAAAGCCACATTTTCAAAACAAAAGTACAATGATAAAATAAGATAAACCAGTTTAATGGCCTTTATAAATTAGAAAATTTTAGTAGAGAAAAAGAAGTGCACGCAAAGGATTTCACAAAACTGAATTGAAATGTTATTTTTTTACAAAAGTGCCATTTTGGCACTTTATGCTAAATTGAAAAATTAAGTGCCCTTTGAAGTAAAATAGGGACAAATGGCACGGTTTGAGCCAAGTTGGCATCCCTGCTTCCAATAACTTACAAATATAAAATGGTGAAATATCGAGGGCTTGAATTCATTAATACCCTCTATCTGCAATTTGCACAAAAACTAATTTGTGATTTTAGAAACCATCTGGGACTTATTACCTGTCGTTAAATAAGGTAACATTAATATCACTGATGACAGTTAAAGCTTAGGTGGATTTTTATATCAGAATCTCATCTTTGTGAAAAATGTGCAGATAGAGGGTATTATTGAATCGATGTTTAAAATATATAAAAATTTTATTTCAACGTATACAAAAAATAAATGTACCTACGTTACAGCACGGCGGGAGACGGGGAAGGGGGGCCGGGGGGCCGCGGCGTAGCGTGACGGGCCGCCGCGAAGCTAAGCAAATTTAATGTTTGAAAGAGAAATAATGTCAATGGACTTTATTTCGTTTTTAAAAAGGTAATAACGTCAATTGACTTTATTTCGCACCAGGGTGGGAAATAAAGTCAATTGACCTTATTTCCTTTGATCTTATTACCTGTCACCCTCTGGTATGCCGAAAACATGGAAAACGTCCTTTTCTAGATATTTTACAACATCTGCTGCTGTCGCTTTACGCATTGGTTTAAGGAACACAAATTTAGAGAAATGATCGAGACAGACGAACACATAACAATTACCATCACTAGAACGCGGATAAGGACCCATAAAATCTATTTATAAACGTTGGAACGGTCTTTCGGTGACATGTTGCCTGCCCATCAATGGTCTGTTGAACGAGTTTTGGACCTTGCAGCCCTTACAGGTCTCGCAGTCTTTACAGAAATTCTGCACATCGGCCACCATACCAGGCCAGTAGTATTTCTCTCGGATCCGTGCCAACGTTTTATGGATTCCTCCATGTCCGGCCGACGGCGAGCAATGAGACGACTCTACTAACCCTCGGCGCAGCTCCGACGGTACCCAAAGAGCTTCCAGGTTTGGTCCTCCTGCTGTCCAGTCCCCCTGTTAAACTGTGTTCTCTTGTAGACATATCCGTCCGAAACACCCACCACCGACTCAGCAACATCAGGCAAAACCATAGCATAAAGGCCAAACTTATCGCCGCACTGTGTTGCGGCTAGTGGAAAAGTAACTTTTTTCCGATTATTTTTTTCAGTGTTTTTAATGATGCAATTTTGTCACAGACATTCCAAGTAAACAAAAAACACATAAAGCTTATTTTTATGTTGGCCCGTTGATTTTTAATTGATTTTAGAAGTCAAATATACAAAATTTTCACGAAAAGAGGGGATTTCAGGGCTGTATTCAAAATGATCTCATTTGATTTTGGTGACAGATATTTTGATTCGGAAAAAAAATCTGCCTTCGGACAAGTATCTTCTGTAAAAAAAAAGGAATGTTGTTTGAGACATTTTCATATGCACCTTTTTTAGAGCGAAAACCCGACTAAAGGTCCATTTTTCCTTTAAATTTGGGTTAGGTAAGCAATATCTAAAAAGTCCCAGAGAGTCCCAGTTCCAAACCACTACAGAAATGTTATATAATTTGTTTTCAACGAACTGTGAAAAAATCAGCTGCCCATACCTGCCCTCCTGGGAGTTATAGCGATTTTAGTATATCACTCTCAGTATTTATTCCATAGAAATAATATAATAATATATATATATAATATATATAATATATAATATATATATATAATATATATAATATATAATATATAATATATAATATATAATATATAATATA
>NW_023460503.1:14365-35825 GCF_013731165.1 Rhagoletis pomonella | reverse complement strand
TTGACCTGTTTAATCTGAATTTTTAGAAAAATTTTGAGAACGCAGATAGATCGGTTTTTTAATTCTAGTGGAACAAGATCAAGTTTTAAGCGGCTAAAAAATCCGGTTGATTTTTAATGATTATTTGTTGCTGAGGGCTTTTTGAACTTTTTACCAAATAAAAGGGAATTTCTTGTAAAATAAAATGCGCAAGACCGTTTGCAAACAAATTTAAAAAAAAATTAGCGCTATTTTTTATATTGCACTTGTTATATGCATAAATCCACAAAACCCGTCGAAAATAACAAAAAAAATTTAACTTAAAAGACATTGCAATTATTAAACAAACAAAACAGCATGCACTCACTTTTGATTGCCAGTGTTCATACATATGTGTGTGTGTTTAAAATTACCTACTTATGAAATAATTTTTGTGGCATGAACATATACATACTTGCGTTTTCTAAAAATGGGAATAAAAATTGGATTCGCATAAAATTTTAATTCCAATAACTAATATTTTAGTGAAAACATTTACAATAAAGCTTTCAATAACTTTTGACAAATTTGAGCGATTATGTGAAATTATGCATGCGTTTGTACCAACATATCCATTTATATTATTTTAAATAAAGCTAATAGTAAAATTTAAAATCGAATATGGATATGACAATTAAAAAAAAAATAAATAAAATTTATTACTTGGTCCGTCCGGGATTTGAACCAAGACAAACGGCGAGACGCCAAAAAGTTGCATCGCCTCTAGCGTACACGCAACGGCACATTACTGAAACGGAAATCTCTAAATCACTACATATATGAAATTTTTCATTCGTCCAAGAAGACAAACACATAAATATGTGTGCAGTTATAAATGTAAATATGTGCATAAATATGTACGATTGTTCTGCTTTCGTCTTCCCCTCGCCGTCATCCAACCACAGACAAATTATTAAATTTCTGCGAATTGCCACGACGCCACCAAAATTAACCCTTGGTTGACGAAATATTTAGGTTTTCGCATAAGTTTACATTTAATAAAGCCATACTCGTACATTTTATATGGAGAAGAATATTAATTAATTTAAAATTCTGCATGTAACCATGTTCTCGACGATACATGTAACTTTCATCAAGATTAACCATAAAAATTGTGCTTCATTAACAGTTGGAACCAGCTGAAACCAAAAAAACTATGTCCGCTAAAATGGGTTAAAAACCAACTGGAATTGACATTTTTTACACGCATACATGCATACATTCATATACACATGTACAGTGGAGTAGCACTAGCTTGGACATTGCATTGCTTGTACTTTGATGTGTTTGAATCTTTTATGGTACTGAAGATTTGCTTACGGATGAAAAATATTAAAAATCGTCCGTGCATATATGTAAATATACTTTTATAAACGCTTTGAAGTATAGAAATTTTTAATATTAAAAAATAAATAAAATAATTTTTTTGTATATATGTAAATGGTGTTCAAGGCACATTGACCCACCTGTACAAAAATCGTGGCGCGTCATGGACAAAAATTTTACAATTTCGGACCGAAAAATGTGAAAACGAGCTAAGTTGCCACGTTACATCTGTGAACTTCCGATAAAACCACATATGTTTGTGATTTTAGAAGTTTTGATTTTATTAAAAAAAAATAATGTATTTTCCTGCAGAAAACGTACACTTTTATTTAATGTTTATTAAAATGACACTTTAAAATACTAGTTAATGATTGAAATATTGGTATGGAACAGAGAAATAGAGTGTTTTGTCAAAAATTACCAAAAATTGCCAAGATTCCAGATAACTTATTTTACTGGTTATAGAGAAATAATTGCCACTTTTCACTTGGCTGGCCGAGATTTCTTCATTTTAAGATTTTAGAATTTTTGTGTCGGATTGACAAAGTTGCGCTTGTTGGTGATGAATTTGCGGGGAGATGTGCTGCGGTTGTTTTTATGAATGAATTTACTTGGCCTTGAGAAATATGCGCATGCGTATATGAATGAAATAGTTATTGTTGTATTTGAATATGCGCGTAATTATTTATGTGTGTATGTATGCTGCCGTGAGTTGTACATATGTACATTTGTATATATGTGCGTGGTACTTAGACAGCAATATGCACGTATGTATGGATGTACTTATATATGCATGCAAAGACGTTGTTAATTAATGGAACATGTAGTACATATAGATACATATATGTATGCGTGGGAAATGCATTTTCATTTGACTCCAAAACTATTGGGGCATATTAGTAGACGAAATAAAGTCGACTCTTAAGTTAAAGTTTGTCAGCACCAAATAAGAAGAAAGTTAGTATGTACTTACATATATGTAATATTATGTGCAGGTGCAAGAACGTTATCAATAAATGATTTTGGAGTATGTGTATGGGGTACATATTTACATATGTAAGTACATACATACATACATTCAGCTGCCATCAACAAATTATGTTTATTTATTTTTAATGATTTTCATTTAAAATATAATTCAATCTGGAACAGAAACCACAATAATAAAAGTTTAAAAGCTTGCACAAATTGCAAAAAAATTAATCAACCTTCAAGAAATGGTCATCCAAATTTTTTATTTGAATATTTAATATATTTTCGGGTATGCAGTATTGTAGTCCATTCAATTATATTATAAGAATTTGCACCTTCTCTATCTATCTAAGTTCTCTGCTATTGTGCGGTAACGAAACTGTTTTTATTATTACCTTCCTTTTATTATCTCGGGATGTAACTATGTAATATTGATGCGCCTAAAAGATGCAGCGATTTCTATTCTCAAGTTACATACCTGATGACAGTACGAATGGCAATTATAATAGGGAGGTTTTAGTTTTTCAAACTATAATTTTATTCGTATCGATACTAAAGTGTGTTGCGTGTATATGTACGTACATGCATGCATGATTCGTGTGCGGTACAAGCAGGGATGGAATTTCAAAATTTCACAATGTGCCAAATGGTCTTCAAAAATTGTGCGGCAAAGAAAATGAAAATGCCACAAAATTAAATTTCTTTTATAATAATTATTTCTTAATATAAAAATTATTAATTAACTAAATTATAACAGTAAATCACTTTTATGAGGGATTCTTTATAAGCGGCATACACGGTGCGTCTGAATCGCGAGTCGGTTTGGATGTGTTAGCCCAAATTGTCCCAGATTAATTTTTTTTAGATTTTTTTGGTTTCACCTATATACAGGATAAAAGTAGCGTTAAAGTAAAGGAAAAAATATGACTAAAACTTTGGGAGTAGTATAGTTCTTCCGATATCGGCCGTTGCCATATGGCAACACGGGGCATATTCCAGATGGATTGTTAAAGGACAGTATTTGGTTAAAATATGAAATAATAGAAACATTGTGTATAAGTTTTAATACATTTATTGATAATATATGCATATTCTACGTGCAAAGCGGATGAAGAAGTTAATGAAAAGTAGCAAAACATTTCAAACATAAACCCACATCAAATTTTGCACAGGCTACTCGTCCTATAGTTTTACATCACAGCACAAAGAAGTTTTTTTGTCAATTTGTATGGGTCAGTGGTGTAGTCACAAAAAGATATAAAGGCCCAGTGTGGAGAC
The DNA here is from genome assembly GCF_013731165.1 of Rhagoletis pomonella. Classification (NCBI taxonomy): domain Eukaryota; kingdom Metazoa; phylum Arthropoda; class Insecta; order Diptera; family Tephritidae; genus Rhagoletis; species Rhagoletis pomonella. The sequence goes on along the minus strand of NW_023460503.1, from coordinate 32,231 downwards.
CCCCGAGGCTAGGTATTTAGCATCGAGCTGTCAATTAAAGACCACAGAAAGTATTTGTCAGTAGTCTTGGAGAGTAAGCTGCTGTGGATGCGCAATGTTGAAGGAAGAGAGAAGAAGGCCACTAACGCCCTTTATCCATGTAAAAGAATGCTGGGAGTCACTTGGGTTTTGTCACCTGCTCCGATTCGTTGGTGCTACACAGCAATAGTCAGCCCAATACTGCTCTATGGCGCTTTGGTGTGCTGGAATGCCGCACAAAAGTCCTTATGCCTCGGGCCAATGGAAAAGGTGCAGCGCCTAGCGGCACTGTGCATCGCGGGAGCGCTGAGGTCCACTTCGACGGCTGCTGCGAAATCCACACGTAGATTGACGGTCATAGGGAAATTAAATTTCAGAACTTTTGGACACCACTTAATTGGGGCGGGAAGCACAAGCAGCACAGGCTTCATGGCACCTACCTTTAAGTGGATTCGAACTTTTTGCACAACGATTGAGGAAGAGGGATGGAAATGAAACCTAGCCATAGATCCCTAAATATTTTCACGGACGGCTCTAAAATGGTTACGGGAGTGGGTGCCGGGATTTACTGCCGGGAACTGAACGCCAGGCGGACAATAAGGCTACCTGGCCATTGCAGCATATTTCAAGCAGAGGTTTTCGCAATGAGGATAACTACAGAGCTAGCCTTCACCGAAACGACAATCAATCAAACTTAAACCTATTCCTCGCGGCAATTAAGGCAGTTTCCTGATATAGTATTTCATCCATAAACGTCTCTCGCAGCCGGGAAGCCATTGACAAGCTGATAAAAGGCTACATATCTATGGGTTGCCCGGTCACAAGGGAATCTAGGATAATGAAGTAGCAGATGAGAATGCAAAAAACGCCACCAGTTTTCCCTGGAATAGGCAAACTACACTTGTATAACATTTCAACACTTGGACAATGAAATGTACGATAATATGATTAGGCAGTTCACAGCTAGATGGAAAGAGTTAACCACCTGCAAAACTGCAAAAATACATACAAATGATATTTGTTTACACCGTCTCATACATGATGGAATTTTGCGTTGCCATATGGCAACACGGGGTCAATTTGGGCTAGCGAACATATCAAAATTTGGTAAAAAGAGGAACAGTTCACATTACACCTGTTGCCATATGGCAACGGACTTAAAAACACTTAAATTATATAGCATGCACGATTGTTTTTTATTGTTACTTGTTACCAATAGATTCACTAATGTCTTAACTAATATTTTGTCACTATCATTTTTTGTAAATAAGAAAACGCTTTCTATAAATTCATGCTTACTTCTTCATATATGACATTTTGATGGTTTTTTGTCACTTCTAATTTTGTTTAAAGAACGCACTTGCACTACACTCGATAGACAGCAAGGATCTGACGGAAGCGTAATCCTTTCGAAAGATACACCTTTTAGGAATTAGTTAACGTTCATATAGGCATTTTTAAGTAAGCGGTTTTTTTTGCACCCTCTTAAACACGATATATTTTGCGTTGCCATATGGCAACACGGGGTCAATTTGGGTTAAGTAAAAATAAATATGTGTTTGTTACACCGACATGACTCTGAATGACTCAACTGTGTGTAGTCGAAAGGCGGTCAACACGTACACAGTTGACTCGCAAATCAGACGCACCGTCTATGTTGCCTATTAGACATAAAATATAAATTGATAGTAAAATTACACAGAATTCCAATTACGGAAGGGAAATACACCGAAGTACAGCTATTTTGACATTCTTACACTCATATGTATGTACCTATATGCGAAATAATGGCAGTAAGACATTTTGACCAGTTTCGCCTATTATTTTCATTGATTATTATACCCGAGCGCACTTGTGCACAAGGGTATATTAATTTTGTTCACATAACGATTGTTTGTAACAGCCAAAACGAATCGAGATAGACAAATGTATACATAGTAAATGCTTAGAATGAATAGAGAAATCGATTAAGCCATGTCTGTCTATCCGTCCGTCTGTCCGGCGGTCTGTCCTTCCGTCCGTGTACACGATAACTCGAGCAAAAATTGAGATATCTCAACGAAATTTGGTATGCAGGTTTCCGTTAATCCAAGGTAGGTTGGTATTGAAAATGGGCGAAATCGGACTGTAACCACGCCCACTTCCCATATAACGGTAGTTTCCAGAAATACGAAAACTGCGATATTTTAGTAACTACTGAAGATTATTCACTCAAAATTGATATTTACAACAATTTTTAGACGAAAAAATAGGAAAATTATAAATTTTTGGGCGCAGCCACGCCCACTTATGGTTACATGTGTATATCTTGGTAACCGCTGCACCAATTTCTCCCAAACTTGGCACAATTGTTGGCCTTGGTACAGCATACTAAATGGCTGAAAATTTTAAAAATCGGACAATAACCACGCCCACATCTCATATAACGGTAATTTAGAGAAATACAAAATCTTCGATAAATCAGTAAATATTAAAGCTAATTTATTTAAAATTGATGCTTGCAACAATCCTTTACCAAGAAATACGTTTCTGGTAAAACTTTGGAAGATGGGCGTGGCATCGCCCACATATATGTATATCGGTAACCGTTCTACCAATTTGTACCAAACTCGGTATTTTTATTGTACTTGCCACATAAAAGCAAAATGTTGAAAATTATTGAAATCGGACTAAAATTACGGCCGCTTTTCATATAATGGTAAATTTCAGAAATGCTTGAAACTGCAATATTTCGAAATTTAAGGACGCTAATTTACTCAAAATTGATACACCCCGGCTTACCATCTAGCGGTAGCTTTCGGAAAGGTGAAAAAACATACATTTAATACTTGCTCCGGGTATTTAATGTTCGGCTCCATCCGAACTTAGACTTTCTTAGTTGTTTTTTAATTGATTTTAAATAAAAGTCTAATTCATAATTTAATAAACACAATAAAGGTACACAAATCTGCATGAGCGTAGCCAGGTAGGGGCAGGGGGGTGCTCGAGCCTCCCCCCTAACTTTCAAATTTTCTTTATATATATAAAATAGTACCCTGAAATGCCAGCTTAATAGGGTCGAGCCCCTCCCCCCCTAAATTTCATTCTGGCTACGCCGATGCAAATCGGCATTTCAAACTTTGTACAAAAGTTATAATAATTCAGCAGGTTTTCGCAACAAAATACTTTGAATTCAGAATTTTTAGAGAGATTCCAAGTTTTCGATGTAATGCTTTTTTTTCATATATAGTGTGTTCGAATTTTTTTTTAATGGATCAAAATGTATGACACCGTCAGAAAAAAATATCAAAAATCATCGGGATATTGCAGAAACTGGCACTTTCATTTAATAAACTGTAAAACTGCGAACCTAGAACCTTTCCAAAAATTATGAATTAAAAGCTTGTTGTGGCGAAAATTTACTTTTCGTACTGCATATTCACAACAGAATTCAGCGGTTTGCAAATAATTCTCACAGCCCTTATTTTAATTTGTAAGTGCTTTTAATTTTCACTTTTTGTAATTTTTTAATCTATAATGTGGTATGTAATTTTTTGTTATATATTGGCATTTTATGCTAAACTTCTAGATTTTATGATTATGCCAAAACAAGATGAATTGTGCCAAAAGTGCCTCTGATAATGAAAGGGCCAAAAATGGCACTATTGGGCACACTTTTCCATCACTGGGTACAAGTGCTTGCTTGTATCAAATTGTTCGAATCGATACAAAAATATGTTGCGTGTATACATATGGGGTATTCCATGAGTAAGTGAAACTTTGTGTCCAATTGTAGAGTAGCTTATTGAACATGGAATGCTTGATGAATCAATCCTCAATACCTGAAATTAACGTTTTTTCGAAAAAAAATTTAGTTATATTATTTTATTACACTGTAAATACACTCAAAACTTCAACATAAGAAAAGTAGTTGAATACGACAACATATTTTAATATAGAAGGCTCTGCAAAATCAAGTATTCACAAAGTTATTATTTTTTTGAAGGGGGGAATTAATGTCTCGATCTTTCTGCGCCCCGAAGAAGCAATATGGCATTGAAGAAAAATAGGCATTTAAATTATATAATAGGATAAAATCACTACGGTTTAGCATGTCCAACCCGTGACTAAAAAGTTTTAAACTTCGTATTGCTTAGTTACTACTTTAGGGAGTTTTCTATAATTTCATAACTAGAGTGTGTTTATACTAAGCAGCCCTATTTCATTTCTTTTATTATATTATAAGTACCTACTTAAGAGATTTTGAAACGTTTTATCGTGTCCCGCCCGTGACAATCATTTATAATTTTTTTGTAATGATGCCTAACAATAAAAAAATAAGTTTAACGTTTCAAACCTATGTTTAATGCCACAAAACTCTGAAGTACAGGTTGACTAAACACCATAATACTGTTGGTGGGCTAAGCGATGTAGTAAAAAATTTCGCGTGGCCAGCTCGAAAAGTCAAGATAAGCATTACTATCTTAGAGACGCCAGAGAATTCTATGATGAGGGTTGCTTAACAACAATTAAAAGTCAATATTAACAATTACCTGAAAAGTTCCAACCAAGAAAATCTAGAAGTTCGCGAAACTTATAAATTCAATCCAATAAATAGCCTTTAAGTGACAAAGATATACATATGTATCTGCTTACAAGTATTCTAATGCAGATAACTTTTCGGATTAGACATCGATACACAAGATCTTTTCTGACGTTCTATGGTTTTAAGGAATAGCTAAATTTGAGCATGATTTGTCCATGAAATCAGTTTCCAACAATAACTCAACTCGAGCCACTCTTAAGCCGGTTACTCAATGTCTGGTCAACACTAACAGCAGGTTAGACATCTCTATCGACGTGATAACAGTAGTCGATATACATGTTTAGCCTGTAGTTAGTATTAGTCAGACATACATAGCTATTCTAAACAAACTTGAAAATCATTAAGGCACATTCGAAATTTCGTTGCAATCAAATGCACCGTGCAGAAGTGCATTAGGAAAATGCATATAAAATTTCATGCGTTTGCAAATAATCCTTTCTTCCATGCATTTTAATACATCAATCTGGCGACTTCTAGCTTTCGTTTGGTATAACTATTGCCCCTAAAATAGATCCTGGGGTCAGCAGTATATCGTGCGTCTTACAATGACTCCACTGTCATAAAAGTAGGTCAATTGATCTTGTATTTGACCTCTAACATTTATCATACCTAATCTCTTTGATATGGATCTCACTAGAAGCTTCCTTTCATGAAGAAAATCGTACGTGTCCCACCCGTGACAAAAGTTGTCCCACCCGTGACAGGAGAATTTTGAATTTTTTAATAATAAACAAATAATTCTTATTATGGTTTGTGCTTTGTTGGGATTGCTGGTTCTTTTCTGTATAGTAAAACATCTAATCCAGATAGAAATGTTAAGTAAATTCACAGACTTTCCTTAAAATATATGTTCTCCAAAAAGCAGTGTCTTTTCTTTGTCCTACCCGTGACGGAAGAAACAGCTCAGAATTTTCCAATATAAAATCAAGTTGGAATATTTTTCGTATTTGGTAATAACTCGTATATTAGTGAACTAGGTGTAGCTTTATCAAAATGTAGAATTGCTTAGTACTTTATATTTAAATTAAAAAAGAAAAACTATTTTTGCTGTACAAATGTCCCACCCGTGACGATGGAATACCCCATATGTATATATGTATGTATGTATGTATGTACATTAGACTGCATCACCAAAAGAAGTTGCGGTTTTTCCGCCGGGATTACAAAATTTATTATATTTTAAGACGTCTACCAAAATATTTCGGAAAAATATTAAGATTTAAGCGAGCTGGACCGATTTGAAAATACCTCCAAAAATGAAGTTTTTTTATGATTAAAAATAGTTTCTTAAAGAACTTTTTGAAAAAAGTCCCCTCAGATGACAAATTAGGTTAAGCTTAAAAAATCTGCATAACAATATTTGAAAATCATTTCAACGAAATCGTAAGAATGAGATTTTTGATGCTGTTTTTTTTTTTTTTTTTGTATATTGTACATGTATGTATGCATATGGACGAGCAAACATTTCCTTACGCTGCAAGATTTGTTGCGATGATTCTTGAGAGGCACAAGTGCTTGTATCAAAAGTAACGAGTAAAGTAACGATACGAAAGATACGGGTGTTGATTGGATTAGTAACGAATACATACGGGTATCCGAAATTTCGTTACTTTTACAGCTCTACTGCAGGATGATGCACACAATCAAATTCGGCCGCAGCTGCAGTTCAGCGGAGAATGCTGCATATGGAATGGTTCATCAATAAAGTCAAAATAATATGTTGTAACTTACGTGTATTAGCTCTTAATTACAATACCAGCACAGGTCGGCTAGGAAAACACTAAGGAAATGACCTAATAAATGCAAAATTATAATTTATTTGTAAAATAATTCAATTTTATTACAATACTTACCAAATTTCACGCAATTAGAAAACAAATGTCAGCGAATAAGAACAAAACGAACAACGAAAATTGAATCAATGTAGCTTGTTTAGAATTTTTTTCTAATATTTTGGGAAATGTTCAGTGAAATTAGCAAAGAAACAACACAGTTTCTCCTGAGGTAGTTAAAGATGGCGGATTAGAGCGAGAAGTTGCCAACGTATAACACCTTTCATTATTGCATCATGAGTTTATATTTACTTAAATTTTTTTTATTCAAAATTCGTCAAATGTACTATGAAAAACATTTTATGGCAGCATTTTGTTCAAACTCCACGACGTTGTTGCTATGGTTACTGGTAACTAATGTGTAAACGAATTTTTTTTTCTAATGCGGTTTTTTGTTGAATTATGCGACTTTAAACATGCAAATTTCAGCCCTTTTTCTTAGTCACAAGTTTTCTTAAAATTCTTATCTCACGTCACACTTATGATACAGAAAAAAAAAATTGCTGGCAAATTAGAACTTTTTCAGTGCTTTTTGGTGGAAACTATAATTTTTTGATTTTTTTTTCTTTACAGTGTACTATTTCTGTTTTTTTTCGCAAATGGCTTATATCGATGGCTTATTTTTCTAAGCTTTCCAATGATATAATTTGTATTTGGCGCTGCAAAAGTACTACAAGGTTTTCATCATAGAACGCACTCGCGTCCGCCTTACATTTTTGCCGCCAATAACCAGAGCTCTAAAAATTTGCAATACATTTTTTTGCAATCAATGATTGTCTACTAATACGATTACAATCAAAATTGATTACTTTTTCTGATTGTAAAAACTACAATCAGTTTAATTGTAAGCACATTTGATTGCAATGATTTTGATTGCAATCAAATCACTAATTCAATCAAACATTTTAATTGCAATCCCAAAAATGCAATCATTTATCCTTTTTTTTTTTTAATAAAGAAAATATTTAGCTTTCTTCTGTCACTACGTATCGTTGTGAAACATGGGTTTCTGCTTACACTTATACAAAAAACAAATTCAGGTCGAAATTGGGTGCTACTCCAGAAATGCGCATACAGCTTTCAGACATAATATCGAACTATAGTATAAAGAAATATTTAATAACAATTTCTTTTTTAATATTAACATTTAAAGTCTGTATACTATTTCTAGTAATAGTTTTTATTCATTTGTCAATTTTATTGTGGCTTATTAACATTTTTATTTTAATATTTTTATTGAGCTTTGTACTACGATTTCGTTTATAAGGGAAAATTGAAAAAGCAAAAAAGTCTATGTCGGAGATCACCACATCTCCTCATCAGCATTCTTTTTTCTAGACTTCAGCAAGGATCGAACCCGCATCATCGATATGCAAAGTCAGAAGCGCTAACCACTGAGCTATGCACACCACGTAAGCTGTTGTTGCTAATTCATTCCCTTATTCAACTTACTATCATCAAGTGCAGCTGATTTGCCGTTATTTAAATTTGACAGCGCCCAGCAAAAAATCGGTAATCGCTTTTAGTGGTAATGTGTTCTAGAAGGCATAGCGTTATAATGCCTTCGAATTTTTTCGCTTCTTTTAGGCATGGCCGGTAATGCAAAGTAGAATGTCCTATAATATTTTATTTATTTCGCTTCTTTGTTTAATTTCCGGGAATGCAAAGTAGAATCTCCTATAATATTTTTTTTATTTCGCTTCTTGCTTCGTTTCGCGGAATGCAAAGTAGAATGTCCTACAATATTTTATTTGTTTCGCTTCTTTGCTTCATTTCAGGGAATGCAAAGTAGAATGTCCTACAATATTTTTTTTATTTCGCTTCTTTGCTTCATTTCGGGAAGGTATCCAAATCCCTATGAAACCAAATAATGGAGAAGCACTTACCGCGTAGAAATTACTGCAAGCGAAACTTTTACCAAATAGTATCTAATTATCTATATAACTACATAAATTGACAGCCATTTTCGTTGTTCCGCGAGATGAGCAAAATAAATAAAAGAGTGTAAAATTAGGTAATTGTAGGGTCAGTGCAGGTAAACGTAATACTTTCTTTGATAATTGATACTAGTTGCACAATTTTTAAGGCAGGTATCGCCAATGTGCAGGTATGTTGAATGCATCTATCGAAGCAGTTTCCTTATAAATGTTTAAAATAATGCCTCTGATGCACATTTCGGCGTAGGTATCTTAAATGTGCACTTAAGCATAAAGGCAGCAAAGCAAAATATACTGTATATGTATGTATAAAAACCGACTTATAAAAATTTTAATTAATTTTAATCTTTTAAGACATTTTCTGGTTTCAATTTAATATAAATAAGTATGTACTTATCTAGGCATTCTACATTAGTTTCTCTGTAAGGCATTCTTTGTTCGCTTCTCCGGATTCTGTTAATCCATGCGTTCTCCCTTCATTCGAAGGTAATGCTGCGGGTAAGGGCTTACGGGCAGTGACATGCCCCTGTTAAAATAATGCCTTCTTGAAGCGAAAGGGTAAGCGATTCCCATCCCTTAGCTCGTTTCCACTTTCGTTTCTGTTGTAATCGTGTTTTTTGCTGGGCGTGGTTGTTAATGTAAATTCTATACATTAATTTTCCTTTTTTTTATTGTATGTATAGTTTCAGGCAGGCTCATCGTAAATTAAGTATTTGCCAATTTTATTGTGGCTTAATAACATTTTTATTTTAATATTTTTATTGAGCTTTGTACCACGATTTTGTTTATTAGGGAAAATTTAAAGGGGTGCTCGTCTGCCTCACCATCGTACTTGTAATTATGCATTAAAATAAATTCCATTTAAAAACTTATGAAAAGTGTTGATTAAGACAGATTGCAATTGCCAATTTTTATGCAATTAATGATTGCAATCAAAATTTAATTGCAATAAAAAAGATATTGCAATTAATTTCTTCGAAATTATTGCAAATTTTAACTTTTGCAATCAAAATATGAGCAATTAATGTTAATTACAATTAAAACAGATTGCAATATTATGTAAAATTTGCGATTGCAATCCAATTTGATTGCAATTTTTACAGCCCTGGTACGCGGTAAAGGCTGACTTGTAGACGGTCCGGTCACCTGTTGACCTAAGTTTCCCGGGAAAATATTTCCACCAAGGGACATCCCTTCGCGACTTCTTGGTAATCAATAAGCAGCTCCCTTCCAAAGCTTGTTTAAAGATGTCAAGTTCATAAACGAATTTATGTACAGGCGGAAGAGTTCCCAGTTTGTTTTTCTGGGATTTCTGAAAACACAGTTTGTTACTATTTGGGATTCTATATCTAATCAAATGTGTCGGTGGTCTGAAATATAAACCTCATTTGTGACATGCCAGTTTGAGATAAAGGTCGACAAGCGAGTTGAGGATATTGTCAAATCTAGAACCTCCCTTCTGTAGCAGTGACAAGAGTTAGTTAGTTTCCCCGGTTAAGAATAAATAAGTTGTTTTTGGCCAAAATTACAAGAAATGACTCACCTTTAAAATTGGAGTCCGAGCTGCCCCACACGCTGTGATGGGCGTTGGCATCGTAGATCATGAGTAATTTCAGCTTCCTCTTTCGGCAGCACTCCTCTAGGGCTATTACTTCCCTTGTGGGCATCCCGCAGCTTTCGCATGAGAGGTAAGTTGAAGCGAGAACGACCTCATGTTACCAAATTTTAGTGGGCCATACAGCAGCTAAGTCCTATTACGTCAACTCTGAAATACGAACGAAAGTCATGGTATTAATTAGTAATATGGCCGCTCTGGGCCTGCAATATGTGGTGCCATAAATTACCTTAACATCACAATCGTTAAGTCTTTAGCAGCTGCGGCGAAAACCCATGGTTCTTGGATGGATGCCACATAAAAGTGTTTTGTTTTGAACCTCCTGCATAAAACATTCGAGGCCGCCTTTGCATGATGGAGGTTTATTTGCAGGCACTTGATGTGCCTAGGCCTATATCTTTGGGGGTAGCAATTTTTCGGCTTTGAAGCCCGTCTGGCCATCTTTTTTACCCTATTGGTGGCCATTACCAGCCGTCTTCACGTGCTAGAAAATCTCGCTTTCGTGACAAGGCATGCGACATCCCGCACATGTCGACCGCAAAAAGTACGTTGTTTGACAGGTATTTTCTTATTTCGCAGAATTCTTCAGAGTAGAAACATCGTTTATTTTGGTGAAAAATACAAATTTAGCCTGCAAAGCTCGAAACTTCTTTTTTGGCGACATTTTACAAATGAATAATTAAGCTGTCAAATGCCCAGTCAACAAAACTCTATCTCGATTGCGAGAGAAAAAAGTAGAACGCAGGCGAGATTTTCAAGCATGTGAAGACGGCCGGTTAGAGCCTTCTCCTCCATCGAAACCTCCCTTCGACCTTGTCTCCGATTCGAATTTAGCGGAGGACAGAAGGGACTTTGTGCCAAAGGGGCCTTTGGTTTCTTAGGACTGGAAAGGACCGTGCCAGGAGTGTCTTTTGATCAGCAGGGTCTCTCTATAGGCTCCGAAACAGGGGAATCTAATTCCTTTGCTACTACTGACTGCTCTGCAGGTACACTTTTCAGTGCCGTGAGTACATCTTTCGAGCTCCAAGCTTACTCTTCGATGCTAACCCTTTGCGTAGTAGAGGAAACCATACTGGCTCTAGCAGGTGCGCCACCCTTCGGGTCTGACGACTCAGTCGTCTTCCCTTTTTTAAAGATACGCATCCTGCCATATCCATAGCTGACTAAGTATCCCAGCCTGTCAAGTGTCTTCGCTGAGTCAGGGTCGATCGCTAAAGTGAGCTCAGTGGTAGGACCTTTCTGCACCCTGTTGAGCAGCGTTTAGCTACCGACCCGCAGTCCTTCGTTCTGGCCCTCAACAAGTCCAAGATTACTGTTCACTGCAGTAACTATTGGATCCAGTAAGTACTCGGCATAGACCCTGGGTTTGGGCACATCAGTGGCATTAAAGTTTCAGAGTTGCTTACGAGCGGTTCCTCGTTATTTTTCTGTGGGTCAGTAACGCCAGTTCGGCCTTTCCTTTTGTCATCGCTAGCCATTTGGAGAGGTATAATATGTAGCGCTTTTAACCTGCAAGTTTTCTGTTAGGATTACTAGCCTCCTCTGGCTGTGATGATAAGAGTGCTTCCTAATAATCTGTTGGCAATACCGACATCCATGGCCACCGGGTTGCTGAGAAGACCGTTTGGACGAAAGCCCATTTCGTCCATTACAGCATCGCGAGAGGGTTGATCGCCTTGAACATTTGTTCAACTATCCCGTTGGGCATCGAGTGCACCTCTGACAGTGTCGACCGTTGCTCACTGTTAGAAGGCACATAGATTTGCTTGTGTTTTTTTTTTTAAGTGTTTCTTCTATAGAATCCCACGGGTAAGGGGTAAGAGAGAGGTCATACGAGGCAGAGCCACGGTACCCCGGACATACTAAATAAAACCAGACGGCGTCACGTGACTTGAGTGCACCATCAAAATACACACTAACGTAGGGCCATTCAGTCCGCAGGCAGGGTACTATTAACACCTCGACTTACAGATCTTATCGAGTTCTTCTGTCTAGAGATATGTAGTTACTTCTATAATATTTATCTTAGCGCTACTTCTTATTAACGTTGACTTCGATATTACTCACGTTTTTCTAATTTACTTAGTTTCTTTATGGTTATTTTTTAACTAATACTATAGGTTTTTTTAGTAAAAATGCAACTCTAAACTTCTAACATACTTACCTAGATATGAAAAACGGTAACGTAATTATTGGAAGGGAAAAAACGTTACGTTTCGAAGGCGTGTGCAATCAAAGCTGGTAGAGCATGCTATCATACAAAGAAATGTTTTCGTTCAAAACTAATGAACACAAGATCTTAATCAGACAAAGTCTAACATACGCATGTCAAATATGGTTAAAATCGTATACATATGAAACGAATCAGAAAATTAGGCCAGAGGATATTAAGAGTACGCACATCTTTGCATAGAACACCGAGCATAAACTTTTTAACCCGTAATGGTCACGCCTCCAAAAAATAGCGTAGTGGTCACACGGTGTCCTTGGAACCCAAGCTAATAAACAGATACCATGTACGTTCCATTTTATGTATCGACTCGTATCCTACACCATTAGCGCACACAAGGGGTGGGTTTTGGGGTTCAAATCCCCCCTAAAGCTAATAACTGCCAAATACAAATTGTATCTTAAAGCTTACAGCTCTCAAGAAAAATCACAAGAAATATGTTTTATTATTTCTGTTACTTGCAAAGGCACTTTGCTTTTGCTGTAAATTTTCTTGAAGAAATAAATATACAAGCAAATTTTTTTTAAGAGCTGCAAAGTGATTTAAGAAATTTTGATAGAAGAATATTTATTTTCCATTTCTTGTGCGCAATTTTATATGAATTTTTCGTTTTTCTTGAGAACTCTTTAAAGCTTAACTGCGAATGAAAACATTGTCCTAAAAATATGCAATGCATACCAACTTAGGCACTTCGCACATTAAGCGCCTTATCATAGCATGATTCAATAATAAAAGGTTTGCTCAACAACAGTTTTCTCGCTCCCTCTTGACAAAATCGGCTCCCTTAGCAAGGCACTGTGTGTGGGTTCGTGTGTGTGTGAAAAGCTTTTGTAAGGGAGCTAAGGGAGAGTCAAAACTCTAATGTCACTAATGAGCAAACCTTTAATTATTGAATCATGTTATCGTAGTAGTGTAATCGTTTCGGCATACTAAGGTTTGAAGCTTTCATGCCGAACTCATGCATTTCAATGAAGCTCTGTACATTACGAATCATAATCTTGTTTTCGCCTTATCATAAAAACTTCATGAATCGAAGCGCCCAACATTGTAAGCATTGTATAGGCATATAAGTATGCAAAGCGCCATTTTGTTTGTTTACATTTGAAAACAGCTGAGATCACCTGATTTTCAATTCTCTCATTCGCCGCACAGAGTTACATTCAAGTTTCAGAAAAAACTTTAAAATGTAAATTGAGAAATATTTTAGAAAAATGTGTTTTTATTCATTTGAATTGATTAAATACGAAATTAAAAATGCATGCCAAGTCTTGCATTTTCAATAATAACGACAAATGTGTATGTTCCAGGCAATAATTTAAAATATTTGTGAAACTTATCGTTTTGCGCTAAAATACAACAATGTGTGTAAAATTCGTTGTCATTGTTTCTGTTTTGAATACCATATTCGTGAATGCCGGTGGAAAAAATTGGTAAATGTGCATCTATTTTTAAGAAAACATATAAATTAAAATATATTTCTTTCCAGAGCGACATACGGACAAGTAAGGTGATACATTTGTATGATGAATAACGCGGAAAATCTTATGCATCAAAATTTCTATTCTAATTTGCATTTGAATTATGATATCAACAGGGATGCTTTGGGACGTGTGTTTTGAAGACAATTTTCTTATAAATCTTGAGATTGTTGATTTATTTTAGAATTAAAACAGGTAGTTTATATTAAAAAATATATTTAGACTAGCAGTATGTACTTTTATTACGAATTGAAACGATTTTAATGAATGTTCATGGTTACCATTAATAGTAGTATGACAGTTAGATCTAAGTGCATATTTGACAAGAAAGATAGAATACAAGATTGCGCCGTCCTGGCGGCGATGACCTATCTGTACAAAAAGTAATCAAAGTCGAATTGGATGTTGAAAGAAAATGTGACAACAGCAAATTTTCTTAATAATAAATTCTTCGATAAAGAACGTGTTTTAATTGTGCTAATTTCTAATAGCCTTATTCATAAACAATAAAGTAGCTTAAAAAAAGGTTTATAAATTGAAAAATGTTTGCAAACGGCAATTTAAAAAGCCTTTTAAAACTTTTATTTTTTATGAATAAGGCGATAAAAATATATGATTTAAAATAACTTTTAACAAGGAAAACACAAAAAAGGTGATTTTCGCGGAAGTAGGCATTAGTGAATTGCAGTGCATTTAAAGTTTCTGAGGTTTCGTTAACATTTTAACCGACTTCCAAAACAGGAGGAGGTTATCAGTTCGTCGGAATATATATATTTTTTTTTATGTATGTTACCGCATAACTTTGGACCACGTCAACCGATAATTCTTTTAGCATCGGAAAGGTAGTGTCTCAGAGGTGGTCCCATACTAATCTGCTTAAGATCCGATCAGTGCATCATGAGATATATATATATATTTTTTTTTATATGAGAGTTGAAGTCGGGTTTTTTTGCTAAAAATTACTTGTAGATCAGAATTGTCAAACTTGAGAAATTCAAAGTAGCAGTACGATAATAATTATGATTATAATCATAGAAAAGACCCAGCAAACAATTAGGTTTGATATACATTTGAGAATGATTTGAAATCAAAGCCTTTATCAAATGTCAAACGTTTGAAAGTGATTTGATATTGATTTGAAAATTACAGCTTTCTCAATAAAAAGGGGAGTTTGATCTCCATTTGATAATATGGTTAACTCTCAAATCAATTTCAAAGGTTATTTATCAAATGTACTTCAAATGTGGAAATAAAATTTATAATAGGAAATGTGTATTTTATTTTTCATTTATTTTTTCTTCGCCATGTACATATGTATGTACATAACAAAAGAAACAACTGAAATAAAGTAATTTATAATAAATTTGTCTTGAAGGGCTGCAGCTTTTTCAATTTGTGGGCTTTCTCTTTGAAATTTTTTCTATTCATTGCTTTTTTTTCAATTGATCTTAATTTTATTCTTACAATTTTTGATTTAACTGCGCATTTTTATAACGTTTGATACTTGACATCTTTCTTCAAATCAACCTCAAATGAATTTCAAAAGTAAAATTTAAACCTCGTTTTCAATTTGAGAATCATTTGAGAAAAACATTTGATATCAAATTGAGAAATACATTTTTCTCAAACGTTTGAAACTGTGTTCGCTGGGGAAGATTGCGCCCTGAATGTGTATATTTTTTGGTTTCGGTTTGACAGCCAACTGCTGTGATGATGTGGAAATTTACCAAAATAAAGAAGAATATAACAATTAAGTGAAAAATTTTGATTTTTACAAATTTAGTGAGCATTTTTATTCTCAAACAACAACAATTGTGAACAATTTCATGTTTTTATTTTCAATTTTATATGATTTTAAAATGTTTGCAAACGTCAGAAAAATATCATGGCCGACGAATTGAGAGAATGGTTTTGCTTTCTAATGTTTTTATCACGATTTGTACTGGGTGTAATTGAAACTCAGTCAAATGAGTATTAAGGAAAAGAAAAATTTGAGAATAATAAACAAATAAGAGATGGGTGCACAAAAAGTTAAGTTAAATGTTATACCAAAATTCTTAAAAAGTAAACAAATCTATTTTTTTTTTTGTTACTGTATAGAACTCTGTAAATCTATTTTATTTTTTATGAATAAGGCCATAAGCATAAATCGTTTTTATAAATAAATCTTATAATGCTATATATTAATTTATACACTTTTTGGCTGGCCAAATATTTAGTTTCTTCAACTTAATAAAAAAGCGTATTTAACCACATCAAAATTTTTTTAATATTGAATGGCGCAACACAACAACTCTTTTTGTTGCACGAAACCCTTCAACACGTGCCTGTCATCCATTTCTTCTGTTTCGACATTTCGCTATTTTGCATTTCTTTCATTTTGACGTCATTCTCATTGTCAGATTTTTGAAATTCGTTTTGGTTCGACATTCTGCTATTTCATAATTCTTTCATTCTCATGTCATCCATCTTCCATTTCTTACCTTCCATTGCCGTTCGCATCATCGAACGTGCCTGTCAAACACTGCCGTCATCATGCTTTCCAGTTTGGCAGGCACGTCCGCTGGTTGGCAGGCACGTCCGCTGTTTGGCAGGCACGTCCGCTGTTAGAAAGACAATAGACAAAAAGGGGCATAGGATTACATACTTGTAAGTATATACGATGATTGCATGATTCAGTAATAGAAAGGTTTTGTAATAAAACAGTCTTCTCGCTCCCACGCATAAAATCGGCTCCTTTACTTGTGCAGAATGTTGCACACTCTACAGTTTCTAGTTATATTAGTAGTAAAACCAAAAATTCTTCATACTAAATATTCGTTGGGATCAGCTTCGTTAGCGTAAACTTCTGGAACAAGTCTAGAATAGCGACCGTGTAGCTATGAAATAACCAAAAGTGCCGATTGACAGAACTTTATACGCTGATTTCAACGATACCAAATTTATTTGGTGCAGGTAATAAACAAAGAAGATATAAGAGGTTTATTTGCTTTGTTTACTTATATTTTTATACCCGAGCGCACTTGTGCACAAGGGTATATTAATTTTGTTCACATAACGGTTGTTTGTAACAGCCAAAACGAATCGAGATAGAATAGAGAAATCGATTAAGCCATGTCTGTCTGCCCGTCCGTCTGTCCGTCTGTCCGTCCGTCCGTGTACACGATCACTCGAGCAAAAATTGAGATATCTCAACGAAATTTAGTACGTAGGTTTCTATTAATCCAAGGTAGGTTGGTATTAAAAATGGGCGAAATCGGATTGTAACCACGCCCACTTCCCATATAACGGTAATTTCCAGAAATACGAAAACTGCGATATTTTAGTAACTACTGAAGATAATTCACTCAAAATTGATATTTACAATAATTTTCAGACGAGAAATAAGAATGTTATAAATTTTTGGAAAATGGGCGTAGCCACGCCCACTTATGGTTACATGTGTATATCTTGGTAACCGCTGCACCAATTTCTTCCACACTTGGCACAGTTGTTGGCCTTGACACAGCATACTAAATAGCCGAAAATTTTAAAAATCGGACAATAACCACGCCCACATCCCATATAACGGTAATTTTCGGAAATACGAAAACTGCGATATTTTAGTAACTACTGAAGGTTATTCACTCAAAATTGATATTTACAACAATTTTTAGACGAAAAATAAGAATATTATAAATTTTTGGAAAATGGGCGTGGCCCCGTCCACTTATGATCACATATATGTATATCGGTATTCGTTCTACCAATTTGTACCAAACTCTGTATTTTTATTGTGCTTGCCACATAAAAGCATAACGTTGAAAATTATTGAAATCGGACTAAAATTACGGCCGCTTTTCATATAACGGTAAATTTCAGAAATGGTTGAAACTGCAATATTTCAAAATTTAAGGTCGCTAATTTACTCAAAATTGATACACCCCGGCTTACCACCTAGCGGTAGCTTTCGGAAAGGTGAAAAAACATATATTTAATACTTGCGCCGGGTATTTAATCTTCGGCTCCACCCGAACTGACACATGTGATCATAAGTGGGCGGTGCCACGCCCATTTTCCAAAATTTTACCATAAACGTATTTCTTGGTAAAGAATTGTTGCAAGCATCAATTTTGAACAAATTTGCTTCAATATTTACTGATTTATCGAAGATTTTGTATTTCTCTAAATT
>NW_023460503.1:0-14265 GCF_013731165.1 Rhagoletis pomonella | reverse complement strand
ATGG
Organism: Rhagoletis pomonella; assembly: GCF_013731165.1. Classification (NCBI taxonomy): domain Eukaryota; kingdom Metazoa; phylum Arthropoda; class Insecta; order Diptera; family Tephritidae; genus Rhagoletis; species Rhagoletis pomonella. The sequence continues at coordinate 14,261 of NW_023460503.1, read as the reverse complement.
GATGTGGGCGTGGTTATTGTCAGATTTTTAAAATTTTCGGCCATTTAGTATGCTGTACCAAGGTCAACAACTGTGCCAAGTTTGGAAGAAATTGGTGCAGCGGTTACCAAGATATACACATGTAACCATAAGTGGGCGTGGCTACGCCCATTTTGCAAAAATTTATAATATTCTTATTTTTCGTCTAAAAGTTATTGTAAATATTAATTTTGAGTGAATTATCTTAGGTAGTTACTAAAATATCGCAGTTTTCGTATTTCTGGAAATTACCGTTATATGGGAAGTGGGCGGGATTACAGTCCGATTTCGCCCATTTCCAATACCAACCTACCTTGGATTAAGGGAAACCTACATACCAAATTTCGTTGAGATATCGCAATTTTTGCTCGAGTTATCGTGTACACGGGCGGACGGACAGACGGACGGACAGACAGACATGGCTTAATCGATTTCTTTTTTCATCCTGATCATTTATGTATACATTTGTCTATATCTATCTCGATTCGTTTATTTGCCACTCGATGGATTACTTTACATACCGCTAATGTGAGCCAATTTCATGATATTGGCTACCATTAACTAATTAGTGTAGAGTCGATAATCATTGCTGTAGCGGACTTAAGCCATTATTGCGCTAACTGTTATAGTTATTGTAGGTCCGCTCCAATTTTTAATAAAATTTCTTCAATTTGGCACTTCATCAACATCTAAACTGTAGCTGACTTTTTATTTAATTATTTTTACGGATTTTCCTCCTCTAATAAATTTAATAGTTCGAATCGAAGCATTTTTTGTGTCAATATTGTATCGAATCACGTGTTAGAGCTTAATTTTTAGATGGTTAAGGTAAAATTGTATTATCCTTTTACAATAAATAAATAAATAAATTCATTCAGACTGAATAAATGTAACTTATCACTTGTATGATAGGTAAAATTACTTTTAGCAAAATAATGCTAAAGTTAGCAAAATGAAAGATGATAAGTGATAAATAAAAATTTTTGGTGCAACGAAATGCTAATAAATTTTGATAATTTGCATAACTTATCACTTATCCGCTAAAGCCTTTTCGCTAAGCATTTCAAATTTTGGTGCAATGTTTATCTATGATTGTGAGTGATATTTTACTTATAAATACTCATTTGAGTGACTTTTCCTTATCATGTTGATGAAATACAAAACTTTGCGCAAGTTCGATAATTTGCTAAAATGCTAATTTTAATTCGTTGGTGCAATAGGGCCCTGCTCTGCATCCCTTTTGCAGTAGTTCAGAGTAGGGATGTTGCGAATGTGGAATTTTAGACATCCGCAGATGCGAATGCGGATGCGGAAGTACAAAAGCTAACATCTGCGGATGCGGATGCGAATGCGGATGTCAAATATTTTTAAGAAATAATTTTGGTGAGGACATTAGATGATTTAGGTAAATAAAAAATGGAAAAGTTAGTAATTTTTAATAGTGTTTTTTTATTTAGTACTTAGATTAAAAAATTGGAACATTGTATTTAAGAAAGAGTAATTTTGCTGCCTTTTCCGGTTATCGTTGTTTACACAGTTGTGTTCCAATTTGGAGAACCAATTCTTTTGCTTGTTTCAGAATTTGGAGAACCTGTTACGTCATCAGCGTTTTTCGATTGTAGTTTTTGTAATTCATTTCTAATCCTGTCTTCTGTGACTTGTTTGAAAAATTTGTGCTTATAGCGACGTTGTGAACAGGTGGATATGGCAAATATATTATAATTAATAATTAAATAGAATATCTAGGGATGAAAACTTCGACGAAAATTCTGTTTTGAAATCGTGGCTGCCAGTACAACTAGTTTAAAATCCTGTTATTTTGTTAAAAAGGTACCCCGATTTTTATAATAATTTGAATTATTGGAATCACGACCAGTAATGAATAGCTTGTATATAGTTTTTTTCTATTAGTTAGTTGAGCTCGGCTTTTCCTAGTTGCAGGCAGTCACAATTAATAACTCACCGCTGTCGGTACCATAACCCATCAAATCCCTTTTGTTTTTCTATTCCATGCGCTCAATGTGTTTTGATAAATTTTTTGAGGCGAATGAACGCAATTTTTCAAGCTATCGTTAATACTATTTTAAAAGGGGGTATTTCACATTGCCGCTGAAATACAAAAAAACACAACTAACCAAATTTTTTTATCGCCTAAAATAATGTGGGGACTTATGATTCGATGAAATGCATCATAATCAATCAAAAAGTGAATTTTGGATTTTTAGGTAGTTAAGCCCTTTCCATACTATTGTTACGATTATCCTCGAAACCTTCAGGGATTTCCCAAATATACTCGGGCTCGTATCGCTGGATTGTTAAATGAATGCTAACGATGACCAAATTGTAGTACAATTAACTTTATTGTACAACAAACAATTTACAATACTTGCTAATACAGTAAAAACACTTTACAATACTTGTTAAAGCAATAACAACGCTTTACTACTTGTTAACACAATTAAACTTATAGCTTGCTTATTCGCAAATCAATTCTCCGCTCACTTTACTTGTAGCTTGCTGACTTGTAACTAACTCACCTCGCGGTGGCGGCGCCCTTATATACCTGAGCTGGCACTTATGGCAACTCTAGAACATTCTGAAGTTTATCGCTCATTCTCTTTCTCTCGCTGTTCGCAGTGTTCATCCAACTTGATGTTTCTCTTTGTGGAACATTCTACGTCATTCTTCGAACATTCTGCCTATTTCTCGTTGTTCGCTTTGTGTTGCCGCAGTATTCGCCACACTGCCCTCCACCTAAGTCTGATCGTCCCGATCAGACACACTTGCGGTTCCAAACGCTGCAAGCCTTTCCAAGTGGACCACCTTCATCTTGTTTCTTGGTCTCCCAACGGTCTGGATCCGATACACTACGTCATTTAGCCGTTTTACGACCTTATACGGACCTTCCCAGTTGCATTGTAGTTTTCGCGACAAACCTTTCTTTCGTTGTGGATTGTACAGCAACACCAAATCTCCTTCCTGGAAACCCTCGGAATTCATCGCCTTATCATACCTGGCTTTCATCTTGTCACTCATAATTTGTGTGCGCTGTCTCACAAGAGCATGTATCTCTCTCAGCTCCTCTTCCAGGATGTTTGACGTCTCTTTTCCAATCCTTCTAGCATCACCAGTCACCCCAAACTTCAGATCACTAGGCAAACGGAGCTCACTGCCGAATATTACACTTGCAGGAGTTTTACCCGTTGTTTCATGCACTGCTGACCGGTATCCCATCACGAACAAGGGTATGCGGACATCCCAATCTTTTTGATTCTTGTCCACGACCTTCCGCAAATGCTCTTCCAGGGTTTGGTTGAACCGTTCCACCATGCCGTCTGATTGGGGATGAAGAGCCGTTGTTCGAGTTTTCCGGATACCCAGTATCTGGCACATCTCTTGGAACACCGCCGACGCAAAATTTCTTCCCTGGTCAGAGTGCAGCTCTATAGGTACACCGTATCTCGCAACCCAATTGTAGGTGAATACCTCCGCTACTGTTTTAGCTTCTTGGTTTGGAATCGGGTATACCTCCGGCCATTTGCTAAAGTAGTCCATAACCACAAGGACGTATTTGTTTCCCTGTGCGCTCATAGGAAATGGACCGGCTACATCCATGGCAATCCGCTCGAAAGGTGCACCTGAGTTATATTGCTTCATCTGGCCATGACTTCTGGATTTCGGCCCCTTACACTCTGCGACCGATTGCCGACAACCAACCCAATAGAACCTCTGCTTAACCTTCTCCAGGGTCTTCGTGATTCCCAGGTGCCCTCCACTAGGACCATTGTGAAATTCCTTGAGTACATCCGGAATTCTTACCCTTGGAACTACTATCAGGTTGCGGGAGCACTGGCCATCTTCGCTTTCCCATACCCTATGCAAACAGCCAGATATTAACTTTAAGCTGTTCCATTGTGCCCAGTACGCCTTTGCGATGGGGCTTTCCGCTGCCATTTGCTCCTTAGTTGGCCTCCTGTCCACCTCCAGTCCATGCATCAAAAGCTCCAGATCTGGATCTTCCTGCTGACACTTTCGTAGCTGTTCTTCCTTCCACTCTTGCGCTGGTGTTATTGTCGTTGGACGGACGTCTATAATGTCCTCTTTTCCCTCAGCTTTTGAGCAGTGTTTACATTCCAGGCTACATGGTCGGCGGGACATGGCATCAGCATTACCGTGGACACTTCCCTTGCGGTGCTTAATAGCGAAGTCATAACTTTGCAGTCTCTCAATCCACCGAGCTAGCTGTACTTCTGGATTCTTAAACTGTAGTAGCCACTTCAGCGCTGCATGGTCCGTTCGAACTCGGAAACGTTGCCCATAGAGGTACTTGTGGAAATGTTTGACGCAGTCCACCAACGCTAGTAGTTCTCTCCGAGTTACGCAGTAGTTCCTCTCTGGTTTTCCAATCGACCGGCTATAGTAGGCAACTACCTTCTCCTGCCCATCAATTACCTGCGACAGTACGCCTCCTATGGCATAACCACTAGCATCCGTATCCAAAATAAACGTTGCACCTGGAACGGGATACGCTAGCATAGGTGCAGTACATAGTCGTTCCTTCAGAGTCTGGAAAGCCACCTCCTGCTCCTTGTTCCACTCGAAGGCCCTATTTTTCCTAGTGAGCTCGTGGAGGCTATTAGCAACGCTGGCGAAATTCGGAACAATTCGGCGGTAGTAGGTGCATAGCCCAAGAAAACTTCGTAGTTCGTGCAGGTTCCTAGGTCTTGGCCAATCCTTTACTGCTTCTATCTTTTCCTTCGCAGTACAGATGCCCTCCGTTGTCACCTTGTGCCCTAAGTAGTTCACCTCCTTCCTGAACAGTGAGCACTTTTTAGGACTTAGCTTCAGACCAGCGCCAGCTATCCTCTGGAAAACTTCTTCCAAATTGTTCAGGTGTTCCTCAAAGCTTTTACCCAATACGATAATGTCGTCTAGATACACCAAACATGTTTTCCAATGCAATCCTTTGAGCACATGGTCCATAAGTCGTTCAAAAGTGGCAGGAGCGTTGCATAATCCAAAGGGCATTACCGTGAATTGCCACAGACCGTCTCCAACGCTGAAAGCTGTCTTCTCCTTATCCTCGTCACTTATCTTCACTTGCCAATAACCGCTCTTAAGGTCGAGTGTTGAGAACCACTTTGTTCCACTCAACAAGTCCAGAGTGTCATCGATCCTGGAAAGAGGATAGCTGTCCTTTTTCGTCACATCGTTTAGTTTCCGGTAGTCTACGCAGAACCGCATTTGACCATCCTTCTTCTTCACAAGTACTACCGGCGAACTCCATGGACTCGCTGATGGTTCAATCACACCACTCTCGCTCATTTCTTTTATTATTTGGCTAACAGTTTCACGTTTGGCAAGTGGAACACTCCGAGGAGCTTGACGGATTGGCCTTGCATCGCCAGTATCAATGCGATGTTTTACAACGTTAGTCCTGCCTGGTTTGTCGCCATCCTTGTCGAATATGTTGCAGTATCTTCGGAGAAGTTCCTTAGCCTTTTGCTGGTATTTTTCTTCCAACCCTTCCGTCCATGCATTAATGTCTTCCGCAATGTCATTCTCGCCAATGGAATCGCTTTCAGGTAACTTTTCGCAGTTGAAGATTGCCTCTACCTCTCGACATTGCCCCAGTACAGTTCCTCTTCGGAGTTTGACTGGTGATTTGAACTCATTGAGCACTCGAACTGGGATGCGTCCATCCTTTTGCGTCTTAGCCAAGGTTTTACCAATAAGTACGTCCGGTGTAGAATTTTGTGTTGTTTCAACAACCCACAATTTGTTTGTCCCACAATCTCCATCAATCTTTGCCCACACAACTGCTTCTGACTTCGGTGGAATCTGCTCGCTTTCCTCTAGGATCACTCGCTTGCTGCTGTATGGACCATCATACCCAAACCGAAGGGGCACTTCCATGTTGTTATACGTCATAGCCCTGTTCTTCATGTCGATCTGCATACCTTGATCAAGCAAGAAGTCTAATCCAATGATGACTTCATCCATAATCGCCGCGACTATGAACTTGTGTAACACCGTCACATTCCCTATTGCGACTTTGCATGTTACCTCTCCTACAACTTGGGTGTCCTCACCAGTTGCTGTCCTCAACCTTGCTCCAGGTAATGGCCTTACCTCTTTAGTGACCAAATCAGATCGAATGATGGAATGTGATGCACCCGTATCCACAGTTAGTACTCGCTCATGTCCGTCCACATATCCACCAACAGTAACGTTGCTCGCCTTTCTGCCAATTCGCGAGACGGAGATTATGGGGCATTCAATTGCGGGAGCCAGCGCGCGCCCCTTGTTGCTGGCTCGTTTTAGTTTAACGACTGATTGGAGTTGGATTCGTCTCCTTCAGTCCTACGTTTGCGTCCTGCTGAATTGTTGAGCGCACTGGAGCTTGCGCTGCAATCGCGGGCGAAGTGGCCTGGCTTTCCACATTTAAAACATTTGCCAGAGCCATGCTTTTTCTCACCCAGCAGTTGGATTAGCTTCTTCAGCATTTCCTTTGTCTCGTCCGGTGTCTCCACTTCCACGCGATGTGCTTTGTAGGCTGGTTTACTTAGGAGCGCCGCCGTTTCACGAGTCTGAGCATACGAGACCGTTTCAACAAATGTTGGCTTGGGATTCGCGTACGTCTCTCGCTTGGTATACACGTCCCGCATTCCGTTGATGAACCTCTGGATTTTTACTCTTTAGAGGTGCTCACCAGATGCATCTCCAATTGCCAAATGAGCCAACCTTTCAACCTCAGAGGCGAATTCCTGTAAAGTCTCGTTGGATTTCTGGCAGCGATTCTCCAGTTCCATCTGGTAAATCTGTCTCCGGTGCTCGCTACCATAACGTCTTTCCACTGCACCCATTAACGCATCGTAACTGTTCCTTTCACAGTCGGGAATAGTCTGCAAGATTTCTGCCGCAGGTCCTTTCAATGCAACGAATAGTGCAGCGGATTTATCCTCCATGCTCCAATGATTTGCTGCAGCCGTTTTTTCGAACTGGAGCTTAAAGACCTGGAAAGGAATCGTGCCGTCAAAGGATGGGGTTTTTACCTTGGGTGCGCTCGTCGAAGTAGCTGGACGATTCAACTGTAAATCACGAAGACGACCTTCCAACTCCTCTACCTTTGTCTCGACTTTCTCCTGTCTCTCTTCGATTTTGTCCTATATTTGTGTAATTTTTGCATCCTGTGCTTCCAGCTGGGATGATATACGTGTCTCTTGTGCCACTAGCTGAGTTTCTAGCCGGGATGACACCTGCGCTGATACCTCTGAAGATATACGTGTCTCCAGCGTTGGCATCTGGGATGACAGCTGTGATGACATCTGTGACATGCGTGTATCCTGTGCTTGCATCTGTGACGACAGCTGTGATGACATCTGTGACATGGCAGCCAATAACGTTTTCATGTCTATAGCTGTTGATGAACTAAGAGCCTTTTGCTGTTCTTCAACCTTCCCGGATGTCTGCTGCACATCCTTCGGCGAACAAGCAACTTCATCCTTCTGTTCGTCCCTTGCGGATGCCTCGTCGGGTTTACCCTGGAAGTCGTATTTGTCCACGTCGACGCCTTCAGCTTCCATAGCCTCCCGCAACCGGGATAACAATTCCACTTTTTTCCGGAGGTGGCCAAATTACGCTTTTCCCACTCTTGTTTGAGCTCCTCAATCTTTAAGTCCTGAATTTTCGCCATTTTCAGTAGTTTATCCTTCGGGATTTATTTAACAATCCCACTTCTGACACCAATTGTTACGATTATCCTCGAAACCTTGAGGGATTTCCCAAATATACTCGGGCTCGTATCGCTGGATTGTTAAATGAATGCTAACGATGACCAAATTGTAGCACAATTAACTTTATTGTACAACAAACAATTTACAATACTTGCTAATACAGTAAAAACACTTTACAATACTTGTTAAAGCAATAACAACGCTTTACTACTTGTTAACACAATTAAACTTATAGCTTGCTTATTCGCAACTCAATTCTCCGCTCACTTTACTTGTAGCTTGCTGACTTGTAACTAACTCACCTCGCGGTGGCGGCGCCCTTATATACCTGAGCTGGCACATATGGCAACTCCAGAACATTCTGAAGTTTATCGCTCATTCTCTTACTCTCGCTGTTCGCAGTGTTCATCCAACTTGACGTTTCTCTTTGTGGAACATTCTACGTCATTCTTCGAACATTCTGCCTATTTCTCGTTGTTCGCTTTGTGTTGCCGCAGTATTCGCCACACTATGCTAACGATATATTGCATGCCAAGTCCCACTCCTCAATAGATATGAAATTCACTTTGAATTAATTCGTATTTAAATTGTGAACTTGGCTGTCAACTTATTTAGTACATACTATTTCATCTTTATTTCGGTGCGTACACAATTTACACAAAATTACAGTAAATGTTTTTGTTACTGAGCTGAAAGACTAATAAAAGGAGAGACGGAACTTAAGCATAGTAAGTTTTATGAGAAAAAATAATAATTACACTTTTCTAAGAAAAAGTAGAATTAACGTAGCATCTCCACAGGCAAAAAATGTTGCCTTCAATTTTTTGTTTTCCAGATATATGTACGTTTTATCAGTGCACTTGCACAATACTCGCATTCGCAAAAGACCCGCTTCGATTATTGCGAATGCGAAAGCGAATGCGAATGTTAAAATTTATACGGAAGTTCCGCGGTTGCGAATGCGAATGCGAATATTCGCAACAACCCTGGTTCAGAGACAGTTCTGAAATTTGTAGGGCGGAACAAGCGCTTTGCCAGACTGTCTCTAAATTTTGCTGCAGGGTACATATGTACATACAGAGTAACCAACATTTTTGGGCACCGTGAAAATCCCTCTCTTTAGTACCTCCCCGCTTATTTAACCAACCCGTCTACGTACCTAAATTTTTCGTACCCCATTTACCACTTTACTTATAATTTTCCACATTTAAGTGCTCTTTTAAAATTTTTAAATATTTTGAAATTCAGTGGCAGAGCTACACACCGTCCACCGTCAGTGTAACACCATGCAAGTTTCAAGTTGCAAAAATTTCAGTTGATTTTTCAGAATTTTTTGTCGCATTTGCTTCTATATAACGAATAAACATTAATTTTTATGAGACGAGAAACTCAGCACCTTCGGCAAATAAATTCTATAAAATCAACGGTCATTTTTTGCCACTTGCAACTTGTTACACTCTAAAAAATCTGTTTAAAAGTGCGACTATAAATTGAGTATATTTTTGTTTATTTTTAAAATTTTTTGGTAAATTTACACGATGAATATGTATTTTTCTCATTTACACATTTTCGTGTGTAAAAATCCTTTTGTTAGCGGCTTTACACAATTCTAAAGGTGAAATCAAATAGCAGATGTGTATTTTGTAGCATGTACACATGTTCGTAGTAAATTTAGGCACACCACCGCAGCTATACTACACTCTAGAAAGTCCGAAATTTAAACAAACTATTCGTTAAATAATCGAGTATGTAATTTCGCGAATAATAAGGTAGGAAATCAGTAACCCACCTTTTATCTAGGAAATCTACACGATTTTTTTTTTAGAGTGTACACTAAAATAGAATGGGGTCAGTTCTGAGAAAAAAGTTGGAAATTTTGATGAAAATTTGATGAATTTTCAGTATTCTATAAAATTTTAAGCTTAGGTTTAAATGGTATTTGTTAGGGAATGAACTGTATTTCAATTGAAAAATCTTAAAAATTAATCAACATAAGCGGCAAACAGTACCTATCATTTTGCATTTGGTCCAAACTGTATGTATGTATAAATATTTATAATCAATCACTTTTTAAAGAATTGAATTATTGTAAAAATGACAAAACATTGCTTTATTTATTTTTGAAGTGAAACTTCTTAGGCGGCGGTATCGCAAAAATGGAGAGTGAAATTTTTAAAACTGAAAACGTTACATGAGTGAGAAGGAAGATATAGGTAGTATAGGCAAGGGGAAAAAAAGAAATAAAGCGACACATGACGGGACGAGTACCTACATATGTATATATGTATGTTTGAATGCACGTATGTATGTATACATATATATATATATATATATGTATACATTAGAGTCCAGCGCAATTGTATTTGCCGCATTTCATTCAATAAGTACTCCTTGCATTGTACTCTACTCCCAACACATTGTTACTTTTTTTCCGCATACATACACTACTTGGCGTTGAGAAAGTAAATACTTGACGTACTTGCTATTACTCCACCAAAGTACGTACTCTACTTTCCCTCATCGCGTACGAGAGATATTTGCTGCTGCCAAAAGGGAGTAGCAAATCTACTCTCTGTATACTTGTAGTACGGTAAGTACTTGCGTATTAAATTTCAATTCTGGTTGTTAGCCTACTAGTTGATATCGTTTGCAGCGCTGGTCAGTGAAATTGAAAGAGTAAAAATAGAATATGGAAATCGACGATGTAAGGAAATGTTTACGGCCTTATTTATAAAAAATAACGTAGATTTAGACAGTTGTTTAATGTGACATTTTCATAAAACTTTTGTATTCAAGCAGCTTTTTAAATCTATGTATGTACTTAAATTTTTATGAAAGTATTATTTCTCGTCTCTAATTTTCTATAAAACTATTTGCAGTCATTAACCAACAAAAAAGTTGTCAAAAATAATAACTTAAGCAATGCTGCTATACGAAATAAAATTATTAGTGGCAAATCAAAATTTTGAAAAGTGCCGATTTTCACATTCGATAGTTGGACATGGTAGCGACGAGATGTACGAGCATTTTTTTCTTAAGAGCTGCATACTGATTTAAGAAATTTTTTATAGAAGAAAATTTATTTTCCATTTATTGTGCGTAATTTTATATGAATTTTTAGTTTTTCTTGAGAGCCTTTACAAATAAAAAAAATTTCGGAATATGTAACGGGTGATTTTTTTGAGGTTAGGATTTTCATGCATTAGTATTTGACAGATCACGTGGGATTTCAGACATGGTGTCAAAGAGAAAGATGCTCAGTATGCTTTGAAATTTCATCATGAATAGACTTACTAACGAGCAACGCTTGCAAATCATTGAATTTTATTACCAAAATCAGTGTTCGGTTCGAAATGTGTTTCGCGCTTTACGTCCGATTTATGGTCTACATAATCGACCAAGTGAGCAAACAATTAATGCGATTGTGACCAAGTTTCGCACTCAGTTTACTTTATTGGACATTAAACCAACCACACGAATGCGTACAGTGCGTACAGAAGAGAATATTGCGTCTGTTTCTGAGAGTGTTGCTGAAGACCGTGAAATGTCGATTCGTCGCCGTTCGCAGCAATTGGGTTTGTGTTATTCGACCACATGGAAGATTTTACGCAAAGATCTTGGTGTAAAACCGTATAAAATACAGCTCGTGCAAGAACTGAAGCCGAACGATCTGCCACAACGTCGAATTTTCAGTGAATGGGCCCTAGAAAAGTTGGCAGAAAATCCGCTTTTTTATCGACAAATTTTGTTCAGCGATGAGGCTCATTTCTGGTTGAATGGCTTCGTAAATAAGCAAAATTGCCGCATTTGGAGTGAAGAGCAACCAGAAGCCGTTCAAGAACTGCCCATGCATCCCGAAAAATGCACTGTTTGGTGTGGTTTGTACGCTGGTGGAATCATTGGACCGTATTTTTTCAAAGATGCTGTTGGACGCAACGTTACGGTGAATGGCGATCGCTATCGTTCGATGCTAACAAACTTTTTGTTGCCAAAAATGGAAGAACTGAACTTGGTTGACATGTGGTTTCAACAAGATGGCGCTACATGCCACACAGCTCGCGATTCTATGGCCATTTTGAGGGAAAACTTCGGAGAACAATTCATCTCAAGAAATGGACCGGTAAGTTGGCCACCAAGATCATGCGATTTGACGCCTTTAGACTATTTTTTGTGGGGCTACGTCAAGTCTAAAGTCTACAGAAATAAGCCAGCAACTATTCCAGCTTTGGAAGACAACATTTCCGAAGAAATTCGGGCTATTCCGGCCGAAATGCTCGAAAAAGTTGCCCAAAATTGGACTTTCCGAATGGACCACCTAAGACGCAGCCGCGGTCAACATTTAAATGAAATTATCTTCAAAAAGTAAATGTCATGGACCAATCTAACGTTTCAAATAAAGAACCGATGAGATTTTGCAAATTTTATGCGTTTTTTTTAAAAAAAAAGTTATCAAGCTCTTAAAAAATCACCCGTTACATACATACATACGCAGCCATATAACTTGATTTCAAGAGAAACGAATTTTCATTTGGCACGTTCAGAAGGCGAAACAGCTCAGTAACTGGTGCAATTGCACCTTCTGAACGCGTTGTTGCGTACTTCTGATCAACTGAATAGTTGCGTGTTAGATGATCGCAATATCTGATCATTTGAGACAACATGTTGGTGTGTACCTTTGAGAGTTGAATTTGACAGCTAATGTATGAAGTCGTTCAAAAGACGCATAACGATCACTGATTTTTGTTTAGCAACGGTTGCGCTCAACTGCTGCGCCTTCTGAACCTACCTATTGATAACTTTTTATACCCGAGCGCACTTGTGCACAAGGGTATTATAACTTTGTTCACATAACGGTTGTTTGTAACAGGCAAAACGAATCGAGATAGATATAGACAAATGTATACATAAATATCAGAATGAAAAGAGAAATCGATTAAGCGGTGACTGTCTGTCCGTCCGTCCGTCCGTCCGTCCGTCCGTCCGTCTGTGCACACGATAACTCGAGTAAAAATTGAGATATCTTAACGAAACTTGGTACGTGAACTTCTTTTGGGCGTGGGACGGATGGTATTGAAAATGGGCGAAATCGGATAATAACCACGCCTACCTCCCATATAACGGTAATTTTCAGAAATACGAAAACTGCTATATTTTAGTAACTACTGAAGATAATTCACTCAAAATGGATACTTACAATAAGTTTCAGACGGAAAACATGAATATTATAAATTTTTGGAATTTTTTTTTTTGGCGTAGCCACGCCCACTTATGGTTACATGTGTATATCTTGGTAACCGCTGCACCAATTTCTTCCAAACTTGGCACAGTTGTTGGCCTTAGTACAGCATACTAAATGGCTGAAAATTTTAAAAATCGGACAATAACCACGGCTACCTCCCATATAACGGTAATTTTCAGAAAAACGAAAACTGCGATATTTTAGTAACTACTGAAGATAATTCACTCAAAATTGATATTTGCAATGAGTTTTAGACGAAAAATAAGAATATTACAAAATTTCGGCAAATGGGCGTAGCCACGCCCACTTATGGTTACATGTGTATATCTTGGTAACCGCTACACCAATTTCTTCCAAACTTGGCACAGTTGTGGGTCCTGGTACAGCATACCAACTGGCCGAAAATTTCTATAATCGGACAATAACCACGCCCACATCCCATATAGCGGTATTTTCGAGAAATACAAAATCTTCGATAAATCAGTAAATATTGAAGCTAATTTATTCAAAATTGATGATTGCAACAATTCTTTACCAAGAAATACGTTTATGACAAAATTTTGGAAAATGGGCGTAGCACCGCCCACTTGTGATCGCATATATGTATCTCGCTAACCGTTCTAGCAATTTGTACCAAGCTCGGTATGGTTATTGTGCTTGCCACATAAAAGCAAACCGTTGAAAATTGTTGAAATCGGACTAAAATTGAGGCCGCTTTTCATATAACGGTAAATTTCAGATATGCTTGAAATTTCAATATTTCGAAATTTAAGGACGCTAATTTACTTAAAATGTATACACCCCGGCTTATCATGTAGCGGTAGCTTTCGGAAAGGTGGAAAACATATATTTAATACTTGCGCCGGGTATTTAATGTTCGGCTCCGCCCGAACTTAGACTTTCTTACTTGTTTTTTTTGATAACACTGCGACAGCTCAAATTGGTATTGAGTAAACCCAAATGCAAGATAGAGTTTTTGAATTTCATTGAGTTTTTTTAATAAATACTGAAATTAGAGGTGTATGAATGGCGAAAGAAAAACTTCATCCGATTTTTTTTAAATCGAAACTACATTTTAACATATGTACATATGTCCATGCATACATAAATATATTTAATATGAACCCATGGTTTCAATTCTACGCATATCGTCAGGGTTTTCCTCACAACTTGGTTTTGCTGCAGTGAAGCGACAGAACAAGTGACGAGAAAAAATATATGTATGCGGACACTTACATATATATGTATCTATGCACATACGTATCTAT
>NW_023460502.1:30850-35828 GCF_013731165.1 Rhagoletis pomonella | reverse complement strand
TTTTTTTTTTTTTTTTTTTTTTTGTTACTTATTGCTATACATAGTTTTCTTATTTCAGGTATGAAAGTACATTTCGCTTAAAGGTAGAAAAAGGCAAAAAAAAGTTGTACATTTCATGCGTATATATATATGTGATAAAAAAATTAGTCTTCCAATTCCATGGGGTGTTTTGACAGTCTTGGCGGGTTGTGTTGCGTAATTAGCTTCCTTCTCAGTCTGTGAATAGCCGGTTAGTGTTCGGAAAATGGTTTCAAATCTTGGAGGTGGGCGTGCGTCTGTGGTCCGTTGGGTCGTTCGGCATGGACGAGTTTGACCGAATTCGTGGAAACGTAGCAGAGGATGATGTAGGGTCCGGAAAACTTGGGTGGGAGTTTTTGTGCGAAGTGCCCGATTGCTGAAGAGAGGGGGTGTTCCCTCTTCATTACTTTGTCTCCAATGTTCGGTTTCCAGGGGCGCCTACGTAAGTCGTAGTATTTCTTTTGCTGTTTGGCGGCCGTGGCGAGGTGTTTGGCGACTTCTTTCCACAGTTCTGTAATGTCAGGGCGTGCGGTGGGAGATTCTATGGGGGTTGGTCCTTCTGCCCGTATCTGCTGCGGTGCCGCGAGGCTGCGGCCAAAGTTTATTTCGGCGGCCGAAGCTTGCGTGGATTCGTGTTGCGCTGTGTTTATGGCGAAGGCTATTTCCGGTATTTCCTGGTCCCAAGTTCGGTGGTCTTGTTGTGATCTTTGTCCGATCATTGTCTTGACGACGCGGTTGACCCTTTCGGTGGGATTTTCATGAGGGGCGTATGCTGCCGTGAATCGATGTACGATATGGTGGTTCTGGAGAAACGTAGCCAAGGTGGTCGAGGTAAACTGTTTACCGTTGTCGGACATCCAAATCGGTAAATCACCCTTTCTCGTAGAGCTTTGATTACGGCTGAGGAGGTGGCATTTCGGACGGGTACCAACTCGATCCACTTGGAAAATTTATCCACCAAGACTAGGAGGCATGTGTTGCCCTGTTTGGAGCGCGGGAGGGGTCCGATGAAATCGGCGGTGACGATTTCCCAGGGTCGTGAGCACTGCATCGTAGCCATCAATCCTGCTGGGCGTCGTTGCTCCACCTTGTATGCTGCGCACATCAGGCAACCACGCACATGGTTGCTTACATCTCGATACATCCCTGGCCAGTAGTAATTTTCTTGTGGACGTTTGAGGGTTTTCCTGATCCCGAGGTGTCCTGCCGCGGCGGCGTCGTGGACTTCTTTAAGGATCTTTTTCCTTTGGTTAGCGGGGATGCAGAGCTTCCATTGCGGGGCACGGGAGAGTGGATTTGTTGGTGCTATATGTCGGAATAGTCGGCTGTTGATCCACTGGTAGTCGGGGTTTTGTTCGGGTTGCGTCTGAACTTGGTGTGTCTTCCTGTCGTACCAACTCGTACGTTGGCTATTCAAAGCGAATAGTAGGTCTTCTTCTGTGCTGGGGGCTGGCAGCGGGCACCGTGATAGTGCGTCAGCCACCACGTTTAAAGATCCCTTTCGGTATTCGATCTCGAAGTTGTATTGTTGTAGTTCAAGTGTCCATCTGGCCAGACGCCCGGAGGGGTTTTGGAGCGAGTGGAGCCACTTAAGGGAGTGAACTGATAGCCCTCCAAGTACGGTCTCATTTTTCGAATTCCCCACAGGATAGCCAGACATTCTTGTTCCGTAGCTAAGTAACGCTTTTCTAAGTTGGACAGACTTCTACTGGCATAGGCCACGACTTTCTCTTGATCCGAATGGCGCTGAAATAAGACCACGCCGAGTCCTTCTCCGCTAGCGTCGGTTTGTAGAAAAAATGGTTGGTTGAAGTCTGGGCAGCAGAGTATTGGTGCGGAAGTCAGTTTTCCCTTGAGCGCCTCAAATGCGTTGTTCTGTAATTCGCCCCATGTCCAAGTTTGGTTCTTTTTGAGTAACTGGTTGAGGGGTGCCGCGAGTGTGGAGAAGTTAGCGATGAAGCGGCGGTACCAGGAGGCAAGTCCAAGGAAGCGGCGAAGCTCCTTGATGGTTCGGGGCGCAGTCATTTCCCGTACCGCGGCTACTTTTCCAGGGTCGGTGTGTATCCCTTTAGAGCTAACGATGTGTCCTAAGTAATGCAGTTTTTGTTGTACAAAACTGCATTTCTCGAAGTTGATTTGCATTTTGTGGTTCTGAAGTCTATGAAAGACTTCGCGTAAGTAGGTCATATGTTCGGTGAACGTTTCGCCTAGCACGATGATATCGTCTAAGTAGGCGAACACTTTTGGTTGCAATTCCGGGCCGAGTATAGAGTCGAGGGCGCGCTGGAAGGTGGCTGGGGCGGAGTGTAATCCGAAGGGCATTACCTTCCATTGAAAAAGTCCTCGGCCGGGAACGGTGAAGGCGGTATATGGCCGAGACTTCTTGGCTAACGGTATCTGCCAGTAGCCGTTCTTTAAGTCGATGGTTGAGATGTACTTTGCTTCTTTTAGCTGGTCCAAAATGGCTCCGATTTGAGGCAGTGGGTACGCGTCGGGTTCACTAGCGGCATTGAGTTGACGATAATCAATGCACATCCGCCAGGTTCCTTGTTTCTTTCTGACTAGTACAATTGCTGAGCTGTATGCGCTCCTGGAGGGTTCTATCCGGTTAGCGGTGAGTAATTCGTCCACTTCGGTATTTATTACCTGCTGCATGCGGGATTGCGCGGGTAGTAGCGCTGCTTCAGCGGTTGGTTTTGTCACAGTGTACAGAACAGCGTTTTGTTGTGGTCCAAGAAGTGTGTTAATTCCTGATTTTGTTCTTCATTTAAGTGAGCCCGTTCTGTTAGGCAACACAATGTGGGTGTGGGCCTCGGTGACGTGTAGGGATTTAGTGGCTGGCCGTCTAAGGTCACAACAATGCCTCGCTTTGACAGGAAGTCCATTCCTAATATCATTCGTTCTGCTAGGTTCGGGATCACTGCTACCGCCGTGCGTGTGAATCGCTCGTTATACTTGATTCTGACGGGGTAGGTGTGTGTACTGGCAACGCATGTCTGATCCGCGAGTTGGACGTTCCGCTTATTAGGCTGAGGTTGGATGTTGAGTCGCTCTAAATGCACGCGCGTGCTGTCGTCTACGTATGTTAGAGTGGCTCCGGTGTCCACCAGTGCTCGTACGTGTAGGCCTTCGATGGTGACGTCGGCGTAGAAGCGACCGTCGATACTTCTCCATTCGGATTGCACTGTAGTGGCTTGGGCGATGGGTGGCGCGGTATTGATTGATTTGGGGCATGGGCAGTTTCTGGAGAGATTTCCATCTTGACTGCAACGGGAACAGAACAGTCGCCGTGGGTAGTGACAATGGTAACGCTGGTGCCCACGCCTTTTGCAGCGCCAGCAGGTGTTCCTTGCGTCGTACCGGTTACTTATGGTGGAAAGGCTGTGTGCCGCTTGTCTACTTTGTCTGGCTTCTTCGTTTTTGAGCAGTTCGTACTCATCGGTGAGCTCCATGAGTTCCTCGATGGTTTGGAATTCGCTTCTTTTTACGAAGAGTCGGTATTCGACTCGCAGACCGTCATAAATACGTTCTAGGTGGTTTTCGTGGCACATGACCGGATGTTGTCGGATGAGTGTCTTAAGGGCGAGGACGAAGTCCTTGGCCTTTTCCCTGTGCATCTGTTTCCGCTGGCGAATTTTGTCTTCTAGCTGCGTTATGTGTCGTTTGGGCAGAAAAAATTTTTCCGCCCCGGCACGAAATCTAGCCCAGGTGGTTATTTGTTGCCTCTGGACGCGGAACCATTGGAGTGCTTTACCGCGTAAAATCTCGGGCAGGGTTGGGAGGAGTTGGTCTGGCAGGATTTGGTAACATTCTGCCAGTTCCTCAATCCGATCCAAGAAGTCGTGCAGGGCATCGCCGCCGGAATAGTGTACGTCCCAACGACGGACAGTACTCATTACTTTGGCGTTACTATATCTGTCTCGCTGAGGAGCTGCTAGTTTTGCTCCTCCGGAGTGTAGGAATGATTCGCCCAGTTTTATGGCTGGGGTGACTTCGGGTAAGGACTTCGCTTTACTGGCTTCTTCAGCGGTGATCTCCATTTCTAGTTCTTTTAGGAGATTTTCGGTTGATCTTCTACTTCGCTTGGTTTTGATGAAGTGGCATAGAGCACTCCGTAGCTCTGCGACTGTGTTCCCTTCAACTGGTAACTGGTGTTGTCTGCATTCCTCCACTAATCTCTCTTTTTTCAGTAGGTATATCCAGCCCAGAGAGTCGGCGTTCAGCGTTGCGGTGTCGTTTTCGCTCGTCCGTGTGTTATTGGTTGGTTGTGGTGTGTTCGATGAACCCGCTTCGACAGGGTTGGTGCTTGTTGGTGCTTTTGCACATGCGCCTGCAGAGCTGGGTCCCTGCTCGGGCGCCATTTATGAGGTGGGTTTTATCGAAGGCTGAGGTAGCTCAGCCGCTCCAGGGTTGAGTGGAGGTCCCACTAACCCCCACTGAATAAAATAAACACAGTAGTTAAATATAGCGAACACAACCACACACACACGCGGCCGTTCGGCCAGGCTGCCGGTACCCTGACGTCCACGAAGAGAGGGGAGAGAGAAAGCGACTAACTGGTCGGCGGTCGGCGTCGTGGCTCAGAGAGCGGAGACTGTCTAGTGGCTAGTGACGGTGGCGGTGATGTTGAGAGTGGTGACGGTGAGAGCGGTGATGGTTCGGTGATTAATGACAGTGAGAGCGGTAGCGAGCGTGATGATGGTAAATGCCCACAGCACGGGTACTGCAGCCAATGAGAGCGACGATGCTGATCGTGATGGCAGTAGGAGTCCCTTTAGTAGTGACGGCCCTGCGGTGATGTTGACGGTGGCCCAAATAGTGGTGAGGGCGGTAGCGACCTCCCGTAGTGAGAGCAGTATTGGCGGCCCTAGTTATAACAACGGGCCTCTGATGAGCAACGGCGGTGACAGCGGCCCTGGATGGCGATGATGTTGCTAGCGGCCCTGAAAGGTGGCGGCTC
>NW_023460502.1:23655-30840 GCF_013731165.1 Rhagoletis pomonella | reverse complement strand
GTCTTTAAGCAACGTGCCACAGAATGTATTTTTTTATTAATATTAAAATTTTTTTTTATGTAAATATATAAATTAATTTAAGAAGCAAACTAGATACCTACACATAAAAATAAAAATTAAAGTTTTTAAAGATGAGTGTTTTTAATTTTACTTTAGTACAAGGGTGGCCATTTCACACGTACACGAGAAAAACTGCGCTGCTTTCACACATACATGAGCATACTCTATGAATCAGTGATGCCGACAATTATGGTTTTGCTGTGATCGTGCCCAATTGATGCGAAACTTTCAAGCAATGAAGTCGCTGCAATACACGGTAAAAATGTTTAATATGGATTCGGATGTAGTTTTTTTCCTCACTAGTAATGGGGAGGGAGAGCACAATGTTTGGTGTGTCATGAAGAAATCGCACTGATGACAAACTTTTTTGTTAAGCGCCATTATAGCGCCATTTCCCTTTATTCCCAAATATTGAATTAATAAATTATTACGTTCATATGCACATAAATAAAAAGAAGAATTTAAAATAACGCTAAGAAATTCCTTTTCTTTTAATTCAAAATGAGAAGAGTAATAAAAATTAAACTTTTTGTTTTAATTTTAATTTTAATTAAATAAAAAATCTAAGCAAGCAATGCAAGTGAATTAAATTATATTAAAAGGCTAATTGTTTAATATTATATCTCCCTTTCACACTATTCACAAAATACAAAAATCCCTTTTTTTTATAATTTGCAACTCGAAATCGTTGACAACACTGTTTGCATCAAACGCGTGAGCGACTTATTCTCATTCTCTCATCGCTTAGCAAAAATGAAATATGTGATTGTGTGAGTTTTGGCCACCTCTGCTTTAGTATAATAAAATAAAATTGGTGTACAAATACTCGATACCGAGTGAGTTTCGGTGCTTTCGATACTTACTCGAGTACCGATACTTTCTGCCGATACTACAAGCGAGTAAAACTCTCGATACTTTAGTGGTATCGTTTAATCCCTAGTGACAATTGCTTATAAACATGACAATAGTTATAGCGGCAAGTTTTGTTATTGCACGCGAATAGGGCGGCTAAATAAACGGGAAATGTTTAGTAGCGCTCACATCGTTTTTGGGGTGGTGGGCGGAGGGGGAGGGACAGTCCCCGCTTTCTAAAAAGGCGTATCCCCCCTTGGGCTCCTCCCACAGGCCCCTAGGGAACCGTTTGAAAAAGGGGGAAAAACGGAATTTTCTTAGGCAAACTGAGCAGTTTGAAGTGGAATGTGACCCAACTAACAGAAACCGTGGGATTTTTTTATAAAAGAAATTATGCCAAATTAGATATCGGGCGATTTTGAATAAAGAATAAAAAAGTTAATTAAAAATAGAAAAAACAAGTTTATATAAAAAAAATTTTCTCTTTAACAAATGTATTTTTGCGTAGAATTTCTTTCGGCGAAGGCGGCCTTCGGCCGCACTTAGGGATTGTAACCCTCTAGCAGTAGAATTCTCCTTTCTGTGTTGCCAAAGAAAGGGGGCTGAACACCTTTTGCAGAGAACAACTTTCTGCGTAGGCGGCCTTCGGCCGCACTTAGGGATTATAACCCTCAGGCAGTAGAATTCTCCTTTCTGTGTTGCCAAAGAAGGGAGGCTGAACACCTTTTACAGAGAATACCTTTCTGAGTAGGCGGCCTTCGGCCGGACTTAGGCATTATAACCCTCAGGCAATAGAATTCTCCTTTCTGTTTTGCGAAGAAAAGGAGCTGAACACCTTTTGCAGAGAACACCTTTGTATATTTTTAATGCTCACTGGGTTATATTTTATCTTCTTTTGTCTCTCATTCTTTTGCATATTTTGGAGTTTGACAACCGAACTCCGCCATTTAATTTGCATATGCAACCAAAGGCAGACGCGTGATTTTGAAGGTGTTTTTGTTTAATGACTCGTTATTAATTGGTTAATATTAAAGTCGTAAAGCAAGTTATAACTGATCGAGTAAAGTGTAAAGTGAAGGGGAATACAAAAATGTATTGGTGAAGTGGCTGCTTTAAGGAGAATTAAGAGTGAGAATAAATGTATGCTAATTTCCGAATTTTATAAAAAAGGGCATATTTCAAACCCAATTTGTAAATAAATTAGTGACCAAAATTTACAAAAGTGAGTGTTAAAATAATGCGTAGATCCTTGACTACAAGGGTGTGGAATTTTTTTTTGGATCGGGCCACCCCTTTAGACGGAATAGCCCGAAATATTTGTGAGCGCTACTAAACCCCACCCAAATAAACAATAGTGGTATTCATCTAAACCGATAACTTTATCAAGCAGATAATCTTATAAGTTTACGCACTCTGTTACATGGACGACCCACACTCTCTTTTAGTTTACACATGCGACAATAGTTGTGTTTTCTCTTTGGTTATAAAGCTCAGTATCACTAACTTTATACTACTAGCACGGGGATGAAGAAATTATAGAAACTACCTCACTAAATTGGAAAAAATTATATTTACGAGATAATATCTATTTAAATAAATATACATATAACATAAAGGTTATTTATTTGAAGCAAGTTATAAGAAACAATGGCAGAATGTCTGTTTGTGTATAAATTCATTTGTCACGGCTACCAAACTTTGCGGCCAAAACAAACAAAACAAACAGACGGGATAATAATTGAACCAGATCTCTATCAGGATCACATCGTTGTTGTTGAATTTGCGTGCACAATTTTTATGCGGATCCCGATTATTGCCCAAGAAAACATAGGTAGAGTTGCGACAGAGTTGCATTGTTTTCAGTTTATCAAGTTTATTCAGTGAAATCGCTGGATAAATTTATCAGAAATGTGTAAACGAGTTTCCATACAAATTTTTACAGTTCATTTATAAGGTTTACACAATTATAAGTTTATACGGTTTACAATGCATTTATAAGGTTTGGTGAATACCCTTAATAAGACATTGTGTATATAAAAATAAATAAATTATTGTTTACATACAATATACGAACGGTAGTTAAGTGAGAGATGAGTGTCGGGGTAGGGTTGCCAGATTCTGAAACAGAGAAAGGACAACATTTCTATTTTCGATAGAAAAAAAGCAGTACAGAACTTAAAAAAAGAGGACAATTTTTGTTTTAATTTTTTTTGTGCAATTTATTTTTACAAATTACCATTATTTAGGTACAAACAAACACGAATATCATACAAATCTTTTTGAAAGCAACAATAAATGTTAAAAATAAATAATTAAATTCTACAAAAGAATTCCAGGCTATTCCTGAATGTATGGCAACTTTTTTATTTTATAATTTTTCTGATTTTTATACCCGAGCGCCCTGCACCTACCTGCCTACGACCATGCTTACACCTTTTCACTATCACACTTAACTTTACTTACTAAGTAGTGTTTTCCACAATATGAATGGCAAAGTACAGGGCGTAAAATAATAACTGTCGCAAAGGTTTTTCGAAAAATAAGAGTCCTTTAAAGATTAGTATTTTTTGCTAACTTTATAAATAGTTTACTTTAATTTTATTAATTAGTTTTAAAACTTTAATCCTTATTTCCATTTGCCAGCTTTTGGAGATAAGTACATGCTTTTTTCAGGTGTATTTTTTCTTAGATTTTGTATTAAAAAAAAAAGAAAACTGTATTGGTATAGGGTTGGTCGAATGAATGGCCTCCTAGTCACCAGTTCCGAGTCTTTTCGATTGCTGAGTATGAGGCCTTATGTTGGACAAACGACGGAGTATAAAGGAGGTTAAAATTTAAAAACTTATTAATAAAATTTAAGCAAAACCTGTGGATAATTAACATTAAACTACTTTTTTCGCAAACTCTATAAAGTTCCCTTTTATTTTTCAATAACACCTGTGCAACAGTTATTATTTACGCCCTGTATATTGTGGCGAATACTGCGGCAACACAAAGCGAACAACGAGAAATAGGCAGAATGTTCGAGGAATGACGTAGAATGTTCCACAAAGAGAAACGTCAAGTTGGATGAACACTGCGAACAGCGAGAGAAAGAGAATGAGCGATAAACTTCAGAATGTTCTAGAGTTGCCATAAGTGCCAGCGCAGGTATATAAGGGCGCCGCCACCACGAGGTGAGTTAGTTACCAGTTACAAGTCAGCAAGCTACAAGTAAAGTGAGCGGAGAATTGAGTTGCGAATAAGCAAGCTACAAGTTTAATTGTGTTAACAAGTAGTAAAGCGTTGTTATTGCTTTAAGAAGTATTGTAAAGTGTTTTTACTGTATTAGCAAGTATTGTAAATTGTTTGTTGTACAATAAAGTTAATTGTACTACAATTTGGTCATCGTTAGCATTTATTTAACAATCCAGCGATACGAGCCCGAGTATATTTGGGTAATCCCTCAAGGTTTCGAGGATAATCGTAACAATTGGTGTCAGAAGTGGGATTGTTAAATAAATCCCGAAGGATAAACTACTGAAAATGGCAAAAATTCAGGATCTAAAGATTGAGGAACTCAAGCAGGAGTTGGAGAAACGAAATTTAGCAACCTCCGGAAGAAAAGTGGAGTTGCTATCACGGTTGCGAGAGGCTATGGAAAAGGAAGGCATCGACGTTGACAAACACGACTTCCATCGTGAGGACGACGAGGCATCCTTGAAGGACAAAGACAAGGAAGAGGTTGCTGGTTCATCGGATGATGTGGAACAGACATCAGCGAAGCTTGAAGAGCAGGGAAAGGCTCCTTGTGCGTCAACGGCTATAGACATGAACATGTTATTGGGTGCCATATCACAGATTTCATCCCAGCTGCAAGTGCAGGAAACACGCATGTCCTCGCAGCTGGAAGCACAGAAAACGTACATGTCATCGCAGCTAGATGAAAAGATTACTCAGCTACAAGAGAATTTATTTAAAGATAACGCGGAACTCAGAGAGAGACAGGATAAAATCGAGGAACGACAAGATAAAATAGAAGAACTAATTCAGGAGAAAGTCGAGGCTAAGGTAGAGGAGTTGGAAGGTCGCCTTCGAGATATGCAGTTGAATCGCCCACCTTCTTCGAACAGCGCGCCCAAGGTAAAGACTCCATCCTTTGACGGCACGATTCCTTTCCAAGTCTTTAAGCTCCAGTTTGAGAAGACAGCTACAGCAAATCACTGGAGCATGGAGGATAAATCCGCTGCACTGTTCGTTGCATTAAAAGGACCTGCAGCGGAAATCTTGCAGACTATTCCTGATTGTGAAAGGAACAGTTACGATGCGTTAATGGGTGCAGTGGAAAGACGTTATGGTAGCGAGCACAGGAGACAGATTTACCAGATGGAGCTGGAGAATCGCTACCAGAAATCCAACGAGACTCTACAAGAATTCGCCTCCGAGGTTGAAAGGTTGGCTCATTTGGCAATTGGAGATGCATCTGGTGAGCACCTCGAAAGAGTAAAAATCCAGAGGTTCATCAACGGGATGCGGGACGTGTATACCAAGCGCGAGACGTATGCAAATCCAAAGCCAACATTTGCTGAAACGGTCTCGTATGCTCAGACACGTGAAACGGCAGCGCTCCTAAGTAGACCAGCCTACAAAGCCCATCGAGTAGAAGTGGAAACACCTGACGTGATGAACGAGATCCTGAAAACACTCAAGTCGATGGCAGGGAAGAATACTCCTGGTGCAACCGAGAGGAAGGATGGTGCTAGAAAATGTTTTAAATGTGGAAAGCCAGGCCACTTCGCCCGCGATTGCAGCGCAAGTTCCAGTGGGCTCAACAATTCAGCAGGACGCAAACGCAGGGCTGAAGGAGACGAAGCCAACTCCAATCAGTCGTTAAACTGAAACGAGCCAGCAGGAAGGGCCGCGTGCTGGCTCCAGAAGTTGAAGGGCCCATAATCTCCGTCTCCCAAATTGGCCGGAATGCGAGCAACCTCACTATCGGTGGATGTGTGAATGGGCAGGAGAGAGTACTGACAGTGGATACTGGAGCGACACATTCCATAATTCGACCTGATGTGACTACTTTTTATGTGAAGCCACTACCTGGAGCAAAGCTGCAGACTGCAACTGGTGAGCGAACCCAAGTGTTAGGAGAAGTACTATGCGAGGTAATAATCGACGGGTTGGCCTCGTACACGAAGTTTATTGTCGCAGACATTGTGGATGAAGTCATCATCGGCGTGGATTTCCTACTTGGGCAAGGCATAAAGATTGACCTCCAGGGAATGATCCTAACCTATGGCGACAGGAAAGTGCCACTTAGGGTTGGTTACGACAACCAGTGCTTCAGCAGACGGTTGGTCTTAGAGGAAGTGCCGAAGATTCCACCAGAAAAGGAAGTGGTTAGTTGGGAAGAGGTTGACAGTGATGGAGACGAAATGGTTTCGTCAGGAGAAGGAAGTGGTTCACCGATACAGGAAAAGCGTGACGGTTCCGCCAGCTCAGTGAACAAGAGGTCGCAACAAGGAAGTGGTCATGGCGAGCCAGGCAGTGTTTCCGGCAGGAGGAAGGTCACTGAACCACGTTGCAATGGTGATACGCCGGTGGCCGGAATTGGAAGCGGCTGTGGGAGCAGTAGGCGCGCTTTGAAGTGTCCCGGAAAAGGTGGCCGGCAAAGGCGAGCAGTTAAGCCGGAAGCTAAGGATGAGGTAATACATGTCCGGTCAATGAGGTTGACGCCGAAGAAGGAGCGAGATGCGGAAACACTGGGCAAGTTTCAGCGTGAGGAACCGGATTTAGCAAGATGTGCTAAAGGCAGTGCAGCACGAAGGCAGGAGCCTCGGTGTCATGGACAGATTATGCGGCATAGATCTGGCGAAAAGGGTGCCCATGAGAAGAGACATGGTCTGGTCACCACCAGTGGCCGGCAGAAGCACGACCATGTGAGATGGTGCACCACCGGAGATAAGCTGGAAGCAATGTCCAGTAACGCATCGAGCCGAGAAGAGCTACAGGAAGGTGATTCGGTAGTGTTGCACATGCCGCAGCCGAAGAAAGGCTTCACCTCCGAACAACAGCGTAACTGGAAAGGTCCATATAGGATTGACAAACGGCTGAAGGACGCAGTGCATCAAATCCAGACAATGGGGAGACCGAGGACCAAGATGAAAGTGGTCCACTTAGAAAGACTTGCAGCGGTTGGAGCGGCAAGTGTGTCTGATCGGGACGATCAGACTTAGGTGGAGGGCAGTGTGGCGAATACTGCGGCAACACAAAGCGAACAACGAGAAATAGGCA